>NC_041053.1:36932042-37232042 GCF_900634775.1 Gouania willdenowi | reverse complement strand
ATGATTTCGCCAGAAACAGATTTTTTAAAAAATTACAATTACTATTATAATTGTAATCAATTATCAATTACACAATTACAATTATAATTGACCATAACTCTGACTGGTAACAGTACTGCTAATGAGTTTCCCATGGATTCAGAAACCAGTGCTTCTTCCTCCAACACTTTTCTCTCAACTTCAAATCTAGAGAAAGAAAGTCACATCTTCCACCACCACCACCACCACCACCACCACCATTACTTTGTCTTTTCCTCCTCCACCTCCTCCTCCTTTTTTTCACTCCTTCCCAAACCCACAGCTCCATCTATCGGCGTCCCCCCCACACCTCGTATGTTTATAAATGCCTGAGAAAAAAAGAGCTTTTACTGTAAATCAGAGGGGGGCAAACGCATTTTAGTCATATATAAATACATATATAAAATACTCAATACAAGTAAAAAGTAGCTCCATTAAATAGTACACAAAGTAAAAGTAACTAGTTACTTTCACCCCACCATGTTTATTTTTGGTAATAAATCTGGTTCCCTTGCATACAGTAAACATCTCATGTATAAACTTTAAAAAAAGAGACCAAATCTTGCACAACTGTAACTTCATTTATTTTCCACAAAAGCATCTGTATAAAATAAAATGTTTGTAAACATGAACAATTATTTTTAAGATAAAAAAAACAACCAATGAATTCAATTCAAAATGTAAAAATAATATCAGGCTGTACGTATAGCTACATTTATGTACCATGTGGGTAACAACATCATAGGTAGAAACAACAACCTGAACCATAGAAAATGGCTAAACGTTGCTCAGAAATGGCACGACTAAGAACGGAAATAAAAAAAAAATATTCACAAAAAATTATAATTTACTCAGTCATGGCTGGATGTGGAAATGTAAAAAATGACTTTACTTCTTTTAAAACATACTTAAGTACAAGGAAAAGCACTGATTTAGAAATATACTCAAAAAAGTACAATTACCCATAAAAGCGACTCAATTACAGTAACGTGAATACTTGTAATCTATTACTTTCACCTCTGGTTACAGATTATATGCAGGAAAACAAGTAATTTCAACATTATTGTGCCCTAGTTTGCATTTCTATGTATACAAAAAATACAAAATATGTAATATTTACCATATCACATCCAAACAATAAGTGACATAATATCAGTCCCAACAGGATATTCACTTAAAATTTCCTAGATTTTGTGACCAATTTCTATTTAATTAAGGGAAAAATTATGTCACAATTTAAGGAAAATGTAATGATTTTGTAAGAATTTTGAGTTTTTTCCTCAGTGTAACATAAAAAATGACAGCAATCATGCAATATAAGAACTGTTGAGTTTCTTTTTTATTTTCCCCTGCGGACCGATTTGGATGCTCCAAAGGGCTATGTTTGCCCCCCCGGGCCATGAGTTTGACACATGTAGTGTAAATGAAGCGAGCAGGTACCGACATGTTTAGTGCAATCAGGAGCTGATATTATAACTGCACATACGGTCCAAAAACTAGGAAATATTTTCTCCCTGTGACCTTTAACCTTTAATTTGCTTTGGAGAATTCAATTTTTTTCCCCCGTCTATGAATGTGGCCCATTTGGTTTGAGAGACTGTGATTCAGGACAGAATGACAGGGGTCTGATGAATCACGTTGGCCAGCAATGCTGAGTATGATTCATGCCTCCAACAGGGTTTGGATTTACTCTGAAATAAAAGAAAAGCCTGCATGTACAAAACATGCAGGGAAAGGAGGGGAAATAATCCTCTGCTGCGATACTTTTGCATTCAAATGTATAAAATAACAGCAAGTGAAGGTGAGACGTGAGCTCAGCCTGTGATTATCACTGCGGAGAACATTTAGTCGAGTCAAAAAAGGGACAAATAGGAACCAATCCTGTTTTCAACAGCTACAGAATCTCCAGAGAAAAGTCCTCCAGATCCTACAGACAGGCACGTCTCACTCGTGGGGGATGCGGGGGATGAGACACCCGCACTTTTATAAAAACAAAAATTCATCCCCCTCACTTTTTACAGAGGGATTCATTGTTGAAAACATATTGGTCCAGTTAGATTGATTGAATGGTGATCGAGCCAATCACAGTCAGACATTTGACAAAGCCACTGTTCCCAGAAGGTAAACAAAGCGTTAATAGTGATGAGTAAAGTGTAAGTAAAGTGACAAAAAGGAGAAACAGGTCGCAAAAAATGGTCCAAAAGTGGCAAAAACATGGCAAGATAACAGTGAAAATGGACTAAAAGGGGCCAAAAGTGGTCAAGAGTGGCAAGAAAATGAGAAAAAAGAGGAAACAAGTAGAATGTAATGGTGAAAGATAGCCTAAATGAACAAAATGTGGCAAACAATAGTGAAAAAGGGCAAAAATGTGGAACGAAAAGAGGCAAAATGTAGGGAAAAAGGGAAACAAGTGGCATTCATTGGGCAAAATGTACGTTTGTTGGATGAAAAGTGGCAAAAAATGGTTAAAGAATCGACTACAATTTGGTAAAAGGTATATTTATTGGCAAAAGGAAGATAGAATCTGAAAAAACAAACAAGTGTCACACTGTTTGGAAAAGGGGCCAAAATGGGACAAAGAAAAAGGTAAAAAGGGGTTGAAATTTTGATTTTTCAAGGTTTTCAGGGAGAATAATAATTCAAATTAAAACATAAAGAGCCACATGTTGAGTATAACTGACTTAATAACAGCTTTAGGATGGTTTTAGTAAATTATTTCAATAAACTAAATTGGGAGTTGACGATTGCTCTACCCTTACCCATGCCTACAGATTCACCACCTTCACATTAATCCCAGCGTTCCTATGGGATTAATGCTGACTACACTGATTGTAAACTGGTGAGGAGACAGGATTGAACAAAACCTACAGGTCTCATTAATTTAGTGTGATTGTAAAAATGAAAGAGCCTGGGTCACTTATTGATGATACTCCATGTGGGATGAGAGCCTTATCATAATAACCACAGAATTGTTTATAGATGTCATCCACAAATTGTATAAAATAATTTCTGACTGCAAAATGTCAGGTTAATCGTAAAAACATTTGTACTAGAGGTAAAACGATTTGTTTTAGCAACGATTCATTGTTGCCGATGATACTAATGAGTTTAGGACGATTCGATCCAAAACGATTCAGTGACTTGAAATCGATTTTTTTATCCAAAAAATAATAATGCAACCAGTGTGACTGTGAAATAAATCCCTGGATACTGTACAGTACAGAAGAGGTTTCATAGATTCCTGTTGGGAATCGTCTATAAATTGAACAATATAAAAGTAAACAACATTTAATGAACAAAGTCCAAGTAACACTTGAGTTTAAACTTGGCAAGACCTGTATTCACAAGACAAAATTACACCCTGTATCTGGATTTTGACACTTGATGCGACCTTGACCTTGACCTTGACATTTTGGCTCCAAAGAAGATCGACTGCACATCTTTGATATTGCCCCTATGAGATGACATACGTGCTATTAGTGCTGCATTAATAGAATAGGAGGAATTCCAGGACAAAGGAGTTGCGGTAGAAAACTAATAAGAACTCTAACGAGAACAATGTATTTGGTAATTGAAAATGGCCAAATACAATTAACAGGATGTTAACCTTTTCTGCTTTCCTTTTCTAATTAATATCAAAATACATGTTCAGGTTAAATGAGCCGTGGTTAAACATGCTACTTTATGTTAACATGATGGTTGTCATAAGGCTTATGCAGCTAGAGCTAATGCTAACGAGCTAACGCTAGATGCCCTGCTGCCGGCTTCTCCATTTAGCTTGTTGCTGGCAGACAACAACTACGACTACTATTGCTATTACTATTACTATTACTACTACTACTACTACTATCACTATTACTACTACTAATACTACTACTACTACTACTATTACGATTACTATTACTACTACTACTACTACTACGACTACTACTGATACTACGACTACTACTACTACTACTATTACTATTACTACTACTAATACTACTACTACTACTACTATTACGATTACTATTACTACTACTACTACTACTACTACGACTACTACTGATACTACTACTACTACTACTACTACTACTACTATCACTATTACTACTACTAATACTACTACTACTACTACTACTATTACGATTACTATTACTACTACTACTACTACGACTACTACTGATACTACGACTACTACTACTACTACTATTACTATTACTATTACTACTATGACTACTACTACTAATACTATTACTATTACTATTACTACTACTACTACTACTACTACTACTACTACTACTACTATCACTATTACTACTACTAATACTACTACTACTACTACTATTACGATTACTATTACTACTACTACTACTACGACTACTACTGATACTACGACTACTACTACTACTACTATTACTATTACTATTACTACTATGACTACTACTACTACTACTATTACTATTACTATTACTACTACTACTACTACTACTACTACTACTACTACTACTATCACTATTACTACTACTACTACTACTACTACTACTACTACTATTACGATTACTATTACTACTACTACTACTACGACTACTACTGATACTACGACTACTACTACTACTACTATTACTATTACTATTACTACTATGACTACTACTACTAATACTATTACTATTACTATTACTATTATGACTACTACTACTACTACTACTACTACTATCACTATTACTACTACTACTACTACTACTACTATTACGATTACTATTACTACTACTACTACTACTACTACTACTACTACTACGACTACTACTACTAATACTATTACTATTACTATTACTATTACTATAACTACTACGACAACTACTACTAATACTATTACTATTACTATTACTATTACTACAACTACTACGACTACTACTACTAATACTATTACTATTACTATTACTATTACTATTACTACTACGACTACTACTACTAATACTATTACTATTACTATTACTATTACTATTACTACAACTACTACGACAACTACTACTAATACTATTACTATTACTATTACTATTACTACTACTACTACGACTACTACTACTAATACTATTACTATTACTATTACTATTACTATTACTATTACTACAACTACTACGACTACTACTACTAATACTATTACTATTACTATTACTACTACTAATACTATCACTATTACTATTACTATTAGTATTACTACTACTACTACTACTATCCTGACTACCAGTCAGCCAGGGCTGTGATTGGTCAGCTCCAAACCTTTTCTCTGCCTTTTCCAGTAACACCGCCAAGTTTCAACTTATCTGATGGTTATGAGACCCTGTCTCCACCTCCCTCACCACATCCCGCTGCTCATTCACATCTTCTTCATGAGATATGATGAGAGCTTCCACCTGCTCCAGAGCCTCATCCTGTAAACACATCCCCAGGTTGCGTCTAGCCCAGGATGAGGCTGTCTGGGAGGGGTCTCGCCAGTCTGCTGTGGGCATGCCCAGGAGGGCTTTAAACTCAGCCTCCATGGCCACCGTGGAGTGGTCCTGGTGGTGTGTTCCCAGTTTTTTAGCATTCCCAGTAATGAATGTTTGCAATACACTTCTCTAGGCTGGGGTTGGACACATAGCTAAACACTGTTACTATAAGCACAGGAGAAACAAAGTGCTGGAGCATGATGTGTACATATGATGCCCCCTTAACTCATTTCTGACTGCCCCCTCATATATACCTGTCTACAACCAACCCTGCCATGAATTTGATCACAGAATCACTAATTAAAGTATGGATCACGGCAATGAAGCTGTGGTCACTGTATGGACCACAGCTTCATTTACACCTGCCCAACAACTGATGCTTCTGCAGCAGGATGAAGAAATAAAAGACATGATAAGGAAAAATGGAACAGCACGCTGACTACGGTGATGATTAAGGGTTACATTATTATTATTATTATTATTATTATTATTATTATAGTTACAGTAAGAGGAGGTGGAGCTGATTATTATATTTATACTTTTTTTTAAAGCTTATCATAGAATAGAATAGAACAGAGTAGACGTTTATTGATCTCATAAACCAGGATCCAAACTCAGGTCTCCTGTATGAGAGGCAAGAAATCTACCACTGATCTATGTTACATATACGTATAGACAGTTTTCTAGAAAGGATCTGTCATCTATAATTTAATAAAAAAATAAAAAATAAAAAAAACTCCAATAATTTCTGACAGCAATTCCACTAGCAGGATATATTATTATTAGTATTACAAAATCGCCAGAGGCCTGACATAAAAATAAATTAAATTAATAGATAGTTAAAAAGTGAAGTCAGAATAATGTGAAACCCTTCAGATCCTACAGTACAGTATTAATTTTCTTATTTTTAAGACACACTTGAAAAAAAAAATTCTTCCATTAGTTACATTGCAGTCATAATGAATAAAGTCAGATTTATCTGTATCTTTTCTAACTTTTTAATGTTAAACCGTTGGCCTTCTCACTTTCGTTGCTCAAATCTTGTCTTTGTCTTGTTCTTTTTGTCTTTATATGTAAACTATGATAATAAAAAAAAATATTAAAACCGAAAGTGAACAGACAAATTAAATGACTGTTTATAATAATTGGGTGAAGAAACATGTATAAAAACCATGAACACTCATTTCTCACAGCACTGACAGCAGAGCCACAGCAGGGATAACTTTATCCTGGTTGTTAACCTGTAGAGGCTACATCACCATGGTTACAGGTTATAGCTGTCGAGGCTAAATCACCATGGTTACTTGTCCTGGATAAACTTGGCTGGCTTCCGTTCAAATGACTAGTTTATGAAGGATAGCCAATTTCTCCAGGCTTTATCCTCTTTTCTGGTTTTGTGCTATACCCCCCCCCCCCCCCCCTTCCCTCCCCTTCCCCAACTCAACCCTTCAACACAACCACCAGTAGCAGACTTATAAATAAAACTAAATAAATTAATAAATAAATAAAGCTCCCTAGTCTGCCACATTTTTCTAACAAATCTTTGCTTTTTTAGAGGCGATCAAAGTCTAAAACTATGGAAACACGATTTAAGTCTTTCTCTCTTTCTCTTTTTTTTTTTATTTTTTTATTCCTAAGGTAAAATAATTTCTATAAGGTCTCGAGATCCAAGCATCGATTTGTGCAGACGTTTGCGAGAAGCTTTGTACTTTTTAACCATTCCCCTGTTACAGCTGTCAACTGGTAACATCACAGCGCACCAAACCACCTCCACTGCATGCAAAAAGTCCAATAATCATCAGGCTAGACAGCACTGACTTTAGCGCGCTCATTTTCAAGCACTATTGATTGTCTTTGGGATGATGTCAATCACACAAAGCCTGGATGTAAGACAAAAAAATAAAAAAATAAACACAATATTGGGAAGAGTAGCTGATACAGGGACGATGGTAAACACAAGGGATGAATTAAGTAGTGTACTGTGATGTACTGTATGTGTCCATGTGTGTGTCCAGTTGGCAGTTGATAGTTGAACGCTCTAATGATGATAAACCACAGTGGATTACTGCAGCTCAAAGAATGGACGATAAGTAAACAAACTGCAGTTTATTTTTTTGACAATTCTCACTGTTTTCCTCCACCAAAGCACATTTCTGACTGTATCAGCAGCTTTCCACAGGAGACGGATGCTTGTGAGCTAATGAGGAAAGTTTTAACAATATATCTTCCTACTATATATACCCATCCCACCACACATACAGTCGCTCCTGTCAATGTTGATCCACATGTACTGATGTGTTTAAACCAGGGGTAGAACAGTGATTTTTAAAAGTGAAGGTGTTCTAAGGGTAGGGCAACAGTCCACTCCCAATTTAGTTTATTAATTTAATATACTAAAAACATGATACAGCTGTAATTAAGTCAGTGATACCCAACATGTGGCTCTTTATGTCTTAATTTTAATTGTTATTCCCCCAGAAAACCTTAAAAGGAGAAAACTTTTAAACCCCGTTTTACCTTTGGCCATTTTGCAACTTTTTTTTTCAGATTTTAGCTTCCTTTTGTCAATAAATATCCCTTTTTCCTCCTTTTTTGTCAATTTTTGTTGATTCTTTAACCACTTTTCGACCAAGTAATCTACATTTTGGCCAAAACACAACACTTGTTTCCTTTTTTCCCTACATTTTGTTCCACGTTTGCCCTTTTTCACTCTTGTTTTCCACATTTTGCTCATTTAAAGCTACCTTTTGCCATTACACATGACCTGTTTTCTGCTTTTGGCCTATTTTAGTACATTTTCACCCTTCTTTTGCCAGGTTTTTGCAACTTTTGGACCATTTTTTGCCCCCTGTTATTGATTTTTTTTTTTTGTGTGTCACTTTACTTACACTCATCGCTGTTAACTCTTTGTTTACCATCTCAGAACGGCAGCTTGGTCAAATGGCTGGCTGTGATTGGCTTGATCAACAATGAGTCCCTCATTGATCAAAATGAGGGGGTTGAATTTTTGTTTATATGAAAGTGCAGGTATTGCATCCCCCAGGGGTGAGACGCACCTGAATTAAACTGCAAAATACTGTAATTCCTCTTACAATGTTCTGATTGAGAGTCAGCAGGTTTTGGGTGAATTATAATTAATTTCTCAAATGTTGCACTACATATGGTCAAAAGCAAAATAAAATAAAAAAAAGTCACATTTTATTAAACGTAGTTTGTTGCTAAATGTTGTGAAAAGTTTCTGTTTATTTCAGCATGTGCAACTTTACTATATGTGCCCCATAATTTACATCCCTCACACTGGTTTCTGTCAATCTCTGTCTTGTTAAAACTGGCCATTGGAAAAAAAAACAAAACAACAAAAAAAAACTGAGCTTGCTTTAACACAAACATGACTTTAATATAAATGAGGATCATTGCAGTTTCATATATGGATGTTGTGTGAACAGCCAATGAACGTTCATTGTGTTTGGGTTGCTGGAATATATTCTTCTGCCTCACATCAGGTAGCAGAAAGAGATGGGTTGTGTGTGTGGGTTTACGTATGTGTGCTCTGTGTATGCATGTGTGTCCGTGTGTGTGTGTGTGTAGGCGCATGTGTGTGAGGCTGCTTGCTGCCATGCCTACGAGATGGGGGGATGGTAGCAGCACAGGCTGCGCTTTTTCTTTCTTTCCTCCTGAACATCAAGTTTTGTCTCCCAACAGCCTCGGCTCACAAAGGAAACACTGTGTTCCAATGCGATCAACCAATATCTATTGCATGTTATCTGATTGATTGATGTTATTGATCCCCTCAGTGAACTGAGGGTTAAAGTGCACAAAAAAACTGGTGAACTACAAAGCATATGGAACATGGACATGATGTACAAAGGAACAGGAGGTGATAGAAATGTGCAGGTGAAATGTGTTATGACAAAGTTTTAACTGCATTAAAGATTGTGTTGTGTAGAGACAAGATGAGCAACTTTAATCACAGCGGGGAGGGCCACAAAAATGTGATTCTCGACTCCAAGGGCCACATTATCCTCATTCACATCAACATTTAGAATAATGACCAATCTGAGCAAGAATACAGGAAAGAACAATGGGTTTTGTGTGTTTTTGTTTATTTTCTGATGTTTTTTTTGTATTTTTCTCTTATAGTGTTTGTTTTAGTTATTGTTTGGTGTGTTTTTGCTGTCATTTTTCTTTTTTTTGTTTTAGTTTTCATAACCAGATTTGTGTTTTTTGGCTACAATGTTTTGTGTTTTTGTTTTTTTTTGTGGTTTTGTGTGTTTTTCATGTAATTTTGTAAATTTTTCGTCTCATATTGTATGTTTTTGTTGTTGTTCGGTGTGTTTTTGCTGTCATTTTGTTAGTTTTTCTAATCTTTTTTGTTTATGCCATCATTTGTGTTTTTCTGAGCCATTTTTGTGTTTTTTGGCATCCAACGTTTGTGTTTTGGTTTTCCTGTTTGTCGTCCTGTTGTCATTTTGTACAACTGTGTTTGTTTATGTTTTGTGTATTTTTCTTGTCCTATATTTTTTTTTTTTTTGGATTTTTCTCGTCACTTTGTATATTTTTCTCTCATATTGTATGTTTTTTGTATGTAAAGCTCTGTGCTACCTCAATAATCAAACATCTGTAGCTAATAATTTTGAGTTGAGCTCAGAAATATCCAATAAAGTTATGTTGTAATTAAGACGAAAAGCACCATTTTTATATCATTAACGCTAATGATTTTCCAGAAATAACTCTTAGACGACGACTAAACACCAATCAAATTTTAATTAAACGTAGTGCAGCTATATGGTTTATGAAACAATATTGATGCACTACATAATCTTAATGCTCTCCTGTAATTAAGCTAATCTTTGCAAATGCCAAAGCCTGGTGATAAATTCAACTCTTTATATCAAAGTGTATCACATAAGTCTCTCATTCCCTTTTAACCCTTCACTGGTTTCAATGTTCTTCTACGTCGGCTCAGAAAACAACGTAACATCCTCACTTACCATTTGTTTTTTGTTTTTTTTTTACAAAGAATTTGCCTCATTCTGATACTAAAAATCCAGTATGAACTTTAGTGATTCACACCAATACCAGCCGACATTGCTAAATTGATGTCTGGGTCTTTTAATCTAATTTCAACAAATTTTCAGGACGTCCCACCGCGCACGTTGGTCTCAAAATATTCCGATTTTTTTTTTTTTTTACCAACTGTTCCATGATTATTCAATAGGCACATTGTAGTTTGTTAGTTTGATTGGATTAATACTTTTTGCGATATGTCAAATTTAGTCAGGGGGGTATGTGTCGATTTTTGTGCGTTTTGAATTTTCTTCCATTTTCAGCTTCCAATATCTCTGGAACTACATCACATAGTAAAACTGTAATTCAGTATAATAATACAGCTCAACCTACTCTCTCAATATATATATAAAGATAAGGTATACATCGTATCTGGTGGACATGCCAGCCTCAAACGTGTTTGTGGTTCAGTAAAAAACTTTGGTCTAAAGATGTTGGAGCCCAAAACCTTGACAAACTTTTTACCAAATTTAAGGAACTGACATATCCGCCAGATAGGATGTATAGCATATCTTTATATATATTCTGAGAGAGTAGGTTGAGCTGTATTATTACACCAATTTTCAGTTTTTGATGTGATGTAGTTCCTGAAAAATCGAAAGCTGAAAATGGAAGAAAAATAAGGACAAGCAGAAATCAACACCTACCCCCTCACTAAATTAGTCATATCTCAAAAAGTGTTGATCTGATTAAACTAAAAATTTACAGTGTTTTGCCTATTGAATAATCACGGAACAATTGGATAAAGTTGGTCGGGGTTTTGAGCTCGAACTTCTTTAGAACAAAGTTTTTCACTGAAGGCACAAACATGTTTGAGACCAAAACCCGACAAACTTTTAACCAATTTTGAGGAGCTGACATGTCCACCAGATAGGATGTATAGCATATCTGTATATATATTCTGAGAAAGTAGGTTGAGCTGTATTAATATACCAAAATTCAGTTTCCTATGTGATGTCATTCCTGAAATATTGGAAGAATTTAAGGACAGGCGAAAATCAACATAAAAAGTATTAATCTGATTAAACTAAAAACGTACTGTGTGCCTTTTGAATAATCACGCAACAATTGGTAAAAATGACTGACCAAAGTGCCATGGAATGACCTGCCTTCAAATGATTTTTGGTTCAACACTAGAGAACGTTATCAATGAAAATAAAATCATAATCCATACAGTGCAAATCACCAGCTCATCACTATACTACACATACTGCAGGTGTTCTTTCCAAATTATTTCCAAGAATTACAACAGTCACAAATCAAATCAGCCACAATCGTCGGTGAGTTGTGAACACTGGAAAGTTTCTTGAGTTGAAGACGAAACTGTGGGAAATTTTTGAAGAAAAGTTTTGCACCTGAGCGACTGTGATGCCACGTCAGGAGCAAGTTAATGAGCAAGCTGGTCCAGTCCAGCCAAACTCAGTCCCTGCAAGTGAATGTGGTGCAAAGCACAGCAAGTGAGTGTGTGAGTGTGTGTGTGTGTGTGTGTGTGTGTGAGTGTGTGGGCGACCGACTGACACAGACCTGTGCCTATTCTACCGATTGTCTGTGCTTTATTTCATCTGATTAAAAAAAAACGTCTTTACACTCCCAGATGTTTGCAGATTTTACAGCCAAGTGTGTTTGACCTCCAGGGTTGGGGTCAATGGTATTTGTAATTGTGTAACTGATAATTAATTCCATCTATGGAGTAATTATAATGGAAATTGTAATTGGAAAAAATCTGTTGCTGTTGTAATCATAATATAAATGTAATTGTGTCAAGATAAAGTACTTTGTATTTGTAATTCCATAGACATTTCTATGGAATTTCATGAAAAATCTACAAAAATGTGCTCATTACAATTTAATTAAATGCAAAACTGGGGAACCTTTTTACAGGTGTATGGCTTACACATACGTAGTGAACAATTTTATATGAACTTTTCCTACTACCTGTCAGTTTTCTTTAGGATCATTTTACTATTAAATTTGTTTTAAAATCTTGGGGTCTCAAATGCCCACACCATAAAAATTATAATAAATAATTCAATGATGATTTAGTGTATTTTACGACTGATTTCAGACATGGATCAAAACCAACCTATTATAAGAGATGCTAACAGAAAGCTAACACAAGAGGAAGGTTACAATTTTGTGGGTAATTTATTTCAAGTATGATTAATTGTAATTGAACATTAGTAATTGAGAATGTAAATGTAATTGACTTTAAGCTACTTTTTTTTTTGTTTTACTAGTGCTACGTTATGCTAATACTACATTAATGCTATTGCTCGGCAAATGGTAATTCTAGGTTAATATTAATGCTCGGTTAATGCTATTGCTAGGCTAATACTAATGTTACGTTAATGCTATTGCTAAATTTATGGAATAAGCTAGGTTAATGCTAATGTTAATGCTAGGTTAATGCTTATGCTAGGTTTATACTAATGCTAGGTTCATGATATTGCTAGGCTAATGCTAATGATAGGTTAATGCTATTGCTAGGATAATGTTATTGCTAGGTTAATGCTAATCCAATTGCTAGGATAATTGTATTGCTAGGTTAATGTTAATGTTAATGCTACATTAATGCTATTGCTAGGCTAATGATATTGCTAAGTTAATACTAATGTTAGGTTAATGATATTGTTAGGTTAATGCTAGAGTGATGATAGATTAATGCTAATGCTACATTAATGCTATTACTAGGTTAATACTAATACTACGTTAAGATTAAAGATTAAGATTAAATCGGGGCTTTCGCCTTTAATTGGCCATGTAATGTTATTACATACATGGAATTTGTCCTCTGCATTTAACCCATCCCTGAGGAGCAGTGGGCAGCCATTTTTGCGGTGCCTGGGTTAATGCTGTTGTTAGACTAATGATGATGCTAGGTTAACACTAATGCTAGGTTAATGCTATTGCTAGGCTAATGCTAATGCTAGTTTAAGGTTATTGTTAGGCTAATGTTACGTTAATGCTATTACTAGGTTTATGCAAATGCTAGGTTAATGCTATTGATAGGTTAATGCTAGAGTAATGATATTGCTATGTTAATGCTATTGCTAGGTTAATACTATTGTTCGGCTAATGCAAATTTTTTTTTAAATGCAATATCTCACTCGTTTCCCCACCAATTTGCACCAAATTCGCTCAACCAGACACTAATCCACAACTTTGGGACACTGTACGTGACATCGGGTCATCAACCTCGGCCACTTTCTTCGGAACCAGTGACGCCACTTACACATTTAATTTTAATCGTAATTAGAAAAAATGCAGATCACCGTAACCGTAATTGAGTTGTAATTGAACATGGATAATTGAAAAATGTTGTGATGACGTCGCACCAGGAGACGACTGAGGGGCATTTTTGTCATCACTTTGTGAACGATTGGTGTTGCTTCCTTATTGAGAAAACACAGCCAAAACATCTGCAGTAGTGAGAGCAGAGACAGGGAGGGGAGGGGGGAAGGAGGGGGGGGGGGGGGGGAGTGATGTGGGGGCGGTAGGCAGGCAGCAGCAGAAGAAGAAGAAGAAGAAGAAGAAGAAGAAGAAGAAGAAGAAGAAGAAGAAGAAGAAGAAGAAGAAGAAGAAGAAGAAGAAGAAGAAGAAGATTTCTGAAATCCCAAAGAGAAAGAAAACAGCAGAGCGAAGCTGGTTCACCATGAGAAGATAATTACAGCCACAGCCTTCCTGTGCTACATGATGGAGATATAGATACAGAATACCCACAATGCAAAGCTAACAGCACAAACCATATATTAACTGTTTGTTTAATGTCTGCCAGGTGAAAATGTCACCTTTGATCCAATGAAATATGTTTCCTCCAACTTCTACAAATTAAGGGTGTAGCGATTCATCCAGGGTTACATTTTTCACTTACAATTACGTTTTCAATTACCCAGGTTTAATTACAAATCAATTACGATTACAGTGACCACTGTTTTTTCCAATAACAATTTAATCACTATTATTTTTTTATTCTCAGAAAGTCAATTACAATTACGATCTCAATGACTAAAGTTCAAATACGATTAATTTCAAATACTGAGCGCGAAATAAATCGCCGAATAAAAGTTCATCTTGCGTTAGCTTTCTGGTAGCATCTCCTATGCAAACGGGTCCTAAATCAGCTGTAAAATACACTAAAATGTTTGGTCTTCTTATGAAAGCCGTGACCTCCCACCTATCTTAAGCCTCGTCTCTTTATCCTGACTCAGCAAACGTGCAACCAATTTATACAAGATAGCACCGACCAGACTTAGTCTAACCACGCATTCTCCTTTATCCTGGATGTATTTATCTGACTTTTGTGCAATACCCCCCAGGGTGTTCACACAAATTAAAACATCAAATATATTGGACAACAAAAAACACACAAACAAGAAAAAGAAATAACTCAATGGCTCCAAAAAATGACAAGAAAATCACAAAAAAATATGAGAAAAATAAACAAAATTACTACAAAAATACACCAAACAATAATAAAAATATACAATATGAGAGAAACATATATTACGTGACTCCAAAAACACACAAAACAACATAAATATAGGACAACAAAGAGACCAAAAAATAACAACAAAAATACACAAAACAACAAACAGAAAAACAAAAACACAAAACATTGGATGCCAAAAAAAAATCACTCAAATGGCTCTGAAAATAGAAAAAAGACAAGAAAAACACGAAAAACAAAGTAAACACAAAAAATATGAGAAAAATAAACAAAATGACAGCAAAAATAAAAAAGAAAAACACAAAACATTGCAGAGAAACACACAAAACCACAAAAATATAGGAGAACAAAACGCTCCAAAAACACAAAAAACCCATTGTTCTTTCTGGTATTCTTGCTCAGATAGGTCATCTATATTTATACTATCTATACTATAATGCAAGAATCTATCTATCTATCTATCTATCTATCTATCTATCTATCTATCTATCTATCTATCTATCTATCTATCTATCTAATAATGCAAGACAGGTCTCTGAGTGTGTGTGTTTGTGGAGCTAATGCACAAAACTACACTAAAAACGATACAAAAATACACAAAATGACTCCAGAATCACACTACTATGGCAACAAAAAGACAACAGAAAGATACAAAAAATACACATAATGACATAAAAAAACATTCATTACAGAAAAATACACACACAAAAAAATAAATAAAAACGAGTAAAAAAAAACAAACAAACACATTTATCATGGTCATATCCCATAGAAGTAAACCAGGGAAATTGCACACACTATTATACTTTGCACCCACAAATAATAACACTACAGAGTACAGAGTATGTATATCTCTTTGTACATCCAACCTTCAAACACACACTCATTTGGCCATATTTGACAACTCTACTTAAGCTCCTCCCACTATATGAATACATACTTGAGACGGGCACTGTACTAGTTATTCTAAATGCTGTCGTGAATGTGGGTAATGTGGACCTTGGATTAGACAATCACATCATCTACACAGCTGTAACAGGGGAACAATTTAAAAAGTACAAAGCTGTTTACAAATCAATGCTTGGACATTGAGACCATATAGAATTCATTTTCCTTTTTAGGAAAATAAAAAAGAGAGTTTTCACAGTTTTCTTGACTTCGGTTGCCTCTAAAAAGCAAAGATTCCTTAGAAAATTGTAGCAGACTAGGGAGCTTTATTTATTTATATAATTATTTTTCTCTGTGAAAGTGGGAGGTAAGTCTGCTGCTGTTGAAGGGTTGAGTCAGGGTGTTCCTTAATGAGCTCTGGAGAAGGGATACGAACACGTTTAAATGAGAAGGGGGGGGGGACCTCCCACCAAATATGAATACCAGAAAAATGTAAATGTGCTCAACTGTGTATTTATTATTCAGAATATCCTCTGAAACAAAAGACTGGAAAACAGAGCCAGTGAAAGTGAACCCCCCACCCCCACACCCACCATCCCACCTTCCCATCCTTACACTCCCTCCCTCCTCATCCTCACCCACTGGAAAATAGAGAAACAGGGAGAGAGAGAGAGAGAGAGAGAGAGAGAGAGAGGAGAGAGAGAGAGAGAGAGAGAGAGAGGCTGATAAATCCTGGACTGGTTTCTTCTTCTACTTCTTTTTTTTTTCTTTTTTTTTTTGCAAAGGCATCCTGTGTTCTTGGATGTTTCGTTGCCATGGCAACTGTAACTTGGTGACCTCGTTATTTCTGCCTAATCCCGCTCTGAAAATTATGGTTGCTCCACCCTTTTGCCTGGCTGCCCTGATAACATAATCATTGCAAATGAGGCAGGGGAATGGAGAAGAAGGGAGAACGCACACACACACACACACACACACACACCACACACACACACGTGTGCGCGTAGCAAAACCCACTAACCACAACATTACGACCATCTCTCTAATGTTATGCAGTCTCATACACAACAAAACTGTTAAGTCCTTTTTTTTTTGCCAATTCAGTTGGCAGGGGTTCGTGCTCAATTTTGGTTTTAAAAAAACAACTTTTTTTTTTTCTTTTAAGTAGAATCGGAACAAACTGCAAAAAACGCATTTTCAGTCATGCCGTTACTTGTGCTTGTAACTTGTAGTCTAACTAGTTAGTTTTAAAATAAAGTAACTCAAGTTACCATTTGTTCATTGGTTTCCTTCGTAAACTGGGGCTGCTATTGGCTAATCATTTAACGGAGGGGAAGAGGGACACCTGCATGAGCTTTGTAATGGGATAGTCTGGCACTACAGAATCTAACATTGGGAAAACGAAGCTCTGACATGAAGGGAGGGAGACGTATACCTATGTAAGTATCTATATTGACATCTATAAGCTCCGAATTATAATGTGCATACAGAATAATTCTACCATTACAAGGTTTTTAGATTTCTGAATCCAGCTGGAGTCCCAATTGCACCAATTTTGGTCTGATTGGGAACTGTGTATTCTAACTGGTTGGATTGGATTGCACTGGGTTAGCATTGTACTCCATTGAGCCGTGGCTGCCCAGGACGCTCTTGCCAGGAACAGCTTTTCATTGGATAAGTTTTGATGGATGTGGACCAACAAAGCCTGGGAAGCACCAAAAAGGAGCTTTTTAAAATAGCTTTGGTCTTTTTCCACTTAATTTGTCATTATTCTTGCTCAAATGATGCCAACAGCTGATTAAAAGGCAGCTAATCTAATACCCGCCATTGATGACTTTGATTTTAATTTAGCTCTTTCAGTAGTTATACACTACCCTTCCTAAAGCTTAAAACTACATTACAAATGAAGACGACTACAACCCTACTGTATGGTGTGCAAAGAGGTACTCAAGCACACAAACATCTGAATTATTGATATCAGTGTTTGATTAGATGTCCTTATTGGAAAAGGCAGAAGAAGCACTCTTAAAAATTGATGCATTTTTACAGATGAACATGCAGACTAATAAAAAATCCTCCATCATGCCTATTCAACAATTTCACATATTTGCATATTATTTCTGGCACATCTCATTACCCCGGACCAGGACACACTTACGTATTCTAAAATTGTATTAGTTGGATGTTCTGTTGTATAAATTTACATGAATAATGAAGAACAGGGGCTGCTTTATAGCAATGATTCAAAGAAATACCTTCAATTTAGAAACATGAAAGAATGAGATGAGTCTTTGTGCGGCCAAATAGGCCAAAGAGTCCTGTACATCTGAATCAGGACAAACCACCTGAGACTGTGGTTGGTGGCAAAACTAAACCACTAATTTTACAGAAAAATTAGATTATGTTCCCACCTTTGTCCAAAAGTACCAAATTAAATGTAATGAGTTACTTAGTTCCTTCTTTTTCTTTATTGTGTCTGCGTTGTGTCTTGTGTCTTCTTCTTCTTATTATTCTTCTTCTTATTCTTCTTCTTTCTTCTCTTCTTCTTCTTCTTCTTCTTCTTCTTCTTCCTCTTCTTCTTCTTCTTCTTCTTCTTCTTCTTCTTTGTGTTTTTTTTGTTGCGTCTTCTTCATCGTGTCTTTGTCGTGTTTTCTTTCGTGTGTCTTCTTCTTCTTCTGTTCTGTTGTAGAATATCCACGATGTCAAGTGGTACTTTAATATTTCCGAGATGTGTAGTCAACATTCGTCGTTTCACCTCATTCCTCTGGCAATGCAATGTAACATGTTCCAAATGAGTTATTGACAAATAGTTTTGTGACTTGAACTTCAGAAAAAGTGCATTGTGGGATTTGTAGTCCCGTACTACAATTCAAAGTGTTTTCACTTCATTCTTACAATGATTTATTGTGTTTCTTTTCCAGACAAGGAAGACAGTGATTTGCTTGATGTCATTTTTTTCCTGGTTTGCTACGTTTGTTTTGATGTTTCCCGTGATAAGATGTCACTCCAATTTCAGCTGTTTTCAGGCCTTTCCATTACAGCCACAATATCAACTATAGAATTTTCGTTCTACATTTTTTATTCCATGAAAACACCAGAAATGCAACTTTGGCCGTGTTTTTTAAGCCACACTGGTGTCAGTGAATGGACGAGAACAACTTTTGAATGAAATACAGGTAGAGTGTCATATACTGTAAACCACAGATTAATGTGGTTAAACAGCTTTAATGCATTGATGGTGAGAAAGGGGTCTATTCTCCCATCTGGACTTAAGCACTTTTTTGCGTGCCTGCAGATACGTACTTCTCTCCTACGCATATTCTCCAGTCCAGGCTCCTGACACACCCACCGCGTGTAACTGGAGCAAAACCGCGTAGTCTGTGAATGAAGGCGGGCTGAAGGAAAGGAGGCGGTGATGTCATTCTTTTGGATTGTCTAGAAATCACGGAACATGGAGTTTTCCCAACGCTTGTTATAAATTGTTTAAAGCGACCTGGGCTGAGCCTCATTAAAATATGTGCGGGAACAGTTTGTGTTCCATCCTCATCTGTATATAACAGCTTGTTTCACTCTGTAGTGAATCAAACTGACTTTACGTTGGACATATTATGAAAATAGTTGAATCACTGTGACCACGTGGACAGAAGTCTGCGTCTGTCAGAGTTTTAATTAATCGCGCAGCAGCAGCTGAGTGATCACAGCTGCTGCTGCGTGATGCACGAGTCCGTGTGGCTTTAAATGTAACTAAGTCCATGTTTTTCGTGCAATATAATGTTTCACCTTATCGGGGCTGCACTTATTCCAGGGTTAGAAGGAAGGAAAAGGACTCATGCACACTGGAGAACACGCGTAAAGCCAGATTTGATTGGGAACGCCCACATTTGAGGGCTGCTCCACCCACAGTGCGTAACTGGGATGAAGGCGCACAGTGAGTGACTTAAGTACAGGGGGAGAATAGCGCGCAGCTAAAAACAGCGTTGGACTTACACGCAAGGGAGAATAGAGCCCATAATGAATAGTTCAATAGCTACATTAAAGCTTTTAACCATCAATCTTAGGCCTGCTTTGTCCAAATGAAGGTTACTTGGGTGAGATGTCAAACTGAAGCAGCAAAGAATAATCTATCAGAAATAAAATGTACAGTTTGATAGTAAGTTATAAATTGATAACTAATACCTTGGTGAAGTCTATCACAGTGTTTTTCAAATGAGGGTACGCAATGGCACTACAGGGGGTACTTGAGAGAGAGAAAAAGAGTGGAAAATTAGCAAAAGATGACCAGAAATCATAAAAACTGGAGAAATAAATCTATTCAGGAGCCACTAAATCTGTGTTTTTTCAACCTTGGGGTCGATATCCCATGTGGGGTCGCCTGAGAATTTCTTAAGAATTAAAATAGACTCTTGAAATTTTGTAATTCTTATTATTTCCTTTAAATTTAACAACATACAACTTTAAACAACTGTAATTTCATACCTTCACTTTGTGAATCTAGTTCGACTAAAATGACAATCTGAGCTCAAACATGATCATGTCTTTGGGGTCGCCAGAAATTCTTGATATCAAAATGGGGTCACAATACAAAATACTGTTTATTTCCACCTATTTACAGAGTGAGCTTGTTTAAAATGTGTCGTATCACATTCCATCATTATGCTCTATAGTTGTTTTTAAATAGTTCTCTAAGCAAAATGTTGTAGTCGGACAAAGGGGGGGTTGAGAACCAAAATGGTTGAGAACTACTGCTCTATCATACAATAATTACTTATAAAAATCAAATTATTGTTTGGGCAAAGGCCTCACATTAGTTGTCACCCATTAACAATGATCTGTGATATATTCACAAGGAAATGTCCATTTAAAAAAAAACAAAAAAAACAAAACAATATAAAACATTGGATTTTAAATATCCAAGGTAACAATTTCATACATAAAACAGTAAATAAAACCTGAACAATATTTTAGATGTTTTTAATTCCTCCATCCTCCTCCTCTCAGCTTCCAACCTCTCCGAGACGAAGTTTTTTTCCTGGCTACTGAACTTAGACCCAGGATGTAAATGAGAACCAGATGTGTAGGAGGGTGTGTGTATGTATGTGCGTGTGTGTTTTTGGGTTTTTGTGTAGGGGGGGGGGGAAAGAAGGCCATGTTCTTCCAAAGACCTTGTTCTCAGTAGAACCAGATATTCCCTAACTAACACTGACTGTTTTTTAAGCCGTTTTTTCTTTGTGAGAAGCCATTGTAGGAAAAGTGGAAAACAGAAACGAGTGACAGACGGTATCTGGACAGATGTGTGTACAGTCTACAGAAAGCAGTGTGTGTGTGTGTGTGTGTGTGTGTGTGTGTGTGTGTGTGTGTGTGTGTGTGTGTGTGTGTGTGTGTGTGTGTGTGTGTGTGTGTGTGTGTGTGTGTGTGTGTGTGTGTGTGTGTGTGTGTGTGTGTGTGTGCGTAATCCTGAGAGAGAGAACTGCACGACTCCCAAGAGGCTTATCTTGCTCAGATCCTGTTGCTTATATGGAAACTCTCAATTCGGTCACATCGTTCGCCCACTCCATAGCTCAACCCCACCCCCATCACCACGACCACCGCACACGGACACACACACACACACACACACGCACACACACACACACACACACACACACACACACACACACACACACACACACACACACACACACACACACACACACACACACACACACACACACACACACACACACACACACACACCCTAGCTGACCTGGATTTGACTGGCTGCTGCCTGCGGTATCCGCCCACATTGATTTGACGGGCCCACTGCTTCGTTGGATGTTTTAGCTGAGAGGAAAATTCCTCCTTCTGTGCTATTCTTTAATAAATATAGTTTTACCTGATGGCTATTATTACCAGTGGGATTTAAAAAAAAAAAAAAAAAAAGAATAGCATGTGAATTTAAACAAGTCATAACATCAGGCAACGCATTTGAAAATGGAGCCACAAAAGTGATCCCAATTATTATGGAAAAGATTTAAAGTCAAAACTGTTGAGTATTTGTTTACGGACTAAAATTGTACTAAAATGACATCAGGCAAGATTTGTAGATGCTATGAATCCTATGTTTCCAAAGTGGGGTACGGGTACCCCCAGGGGTACGCAAATTGTCATAGGGGGGACATAATTAAAAAAAAATTACACATTACACATTAGCCGATGTAAGACTACCCATGCTGAAAAATTATTATTCTTTTTTTTTTTTTTAATGTTATAGACACATTTCATTGTGGGGCTACATTGTATGTGACGTTATATCAGTGGTTCTTCACTTTTTGGGGTCGTGACCCTATTTTCCAGAGACTTTTTCTTTCTTTCTAGAATTAGCTTTTGATTATGTTTGTTGTTGTCAGAATGGATGAACAAAGTGATAAGATAATATTTTTAACTGCATTTTATTTGAACTACATTTACATTTGAGAAAGTGAAAGTACAGTTGTTGAAGATTGTTTTGTGTGTGTGTGTGTGTGTGTGTTTGTGTGTGATGTTATAATTTGTAACTTTTATAACTTTTTTAATCAGTATTTTTTATTATTATTATAAATTATTAGACATTTCAGGGGACCCCATTGGAATTCCAGGCAACCCCAAAAAACAACAAAAATAAATAAAAATACAGTGCTCAGACTGGTACAGTTGAACAACATTTCCTTTCAATGTGTGACCTTGACCTTCACTCAAGGTCATATTTAAGGTCAAGGTCAGTCTTCTGTTTTTCCTGCATTATTAATTTCAATTTAATTAATAAAAAGAACAAAATTGTCAACAAATCCAGATACAGATTGTCATCTTTCTCCAATTTTTTGAATTTTCAATTGCCACATATGTATTCACCTTGCGACGACAGGTCTCGCCTACTTTTATTTATTTACGTTGTCATTTTGTATAATTTTCTCTCATTTAAGGTGTTTTTGGAGCCATTTTGTGTATTTTTTTGTTATTGATCTGCATATTAGTCTTTCATTTTATGCATGTTTGTTGTCATTTTGAATAAATACTGTATATATCTCTTATTTTATGTGTTTTTGAGATCATTTTGTGCATTTTTCTGACATTTTGTGCTTTTGATTTGTGAGCCGCACAAAATGAGACCAATTTAGACCAAAAGTCTGCTCTATGAAAACAACTAATGGAAACTTTTATCTCAGATTGTTGAAAAGAATGATTTAGAGCAAAGTACCATAGCTTGATGGCGAGATTTTTAGGACCAAATCACCCTCACATTTCCATGAGAACATGCAAACCCTGCATAGTAAGTGCCTGAGTGGAACTGAACCATCATCTTTCACATTTCTATATCAGAGATGGGCAACTTTAATCACAGCTGTGACTACAAAAAATGTAATTGTATGTGATCCAAGGGCCACATTATTAACAATCATGTCAGTATTTATTTAGAATAATGGGCAATCTGAGCCTTAATAAAGGAAAGAATAAAGGTTTTGTGTGTTTTTGAACTATTTTGTGTTGTTTATATTTCTTTTGTTCTTGTCATTTTGTATATTTACCCATTTTTATGTATTATTGTTGTCATTTTGTACAATTTTCTCTGATTTTGTGTATTTTTCTGTCATTTTGTGCATTTGATTTGTGTGCCGCACAAAATTAGACCAAGTTGCCCTTGTCTGCTCTATGACAACAACTAATGGAAACCTTCTACCTCATGGTTTAAGTGAATAAAAGCAGAAATGTACATGCAAACCCTACACAGATAGTGCCTCAGTGGAACTGAACCATCATCTTTCAGCCGTCACATTTCTATAACAGAGATGGGAAACTTTTATCACGGCTGTGGTTACAAAATTGTGATTGTATGTGATCCGAGGGCCACATTATTAACAATCATATATGTATTCATAATAATGAGTAGGGATGTAACAATTCACTCAACTCCCGATACGATTCGATTCACGATACTGGGTTCACGATACGATTCTCTCACGATTTATTTTACAAAATGGGGCTGTAGACAAATTTTTTTTTGGGAAAAAAACTAGAAAATACTGTATTATTTTCCTTTTATATTTAATTGTCAAAAGAATTCCTTGATAAACTATTCAAAACAATGCAATTTAACTAAAAATAAATCTTGAATGAAATAAATAAAGGAATAATAGCAATGAAAATGAAGCCTATTAATGTAAATTCTGGTTCTATAATAAACAATGCAAAACTGCATAATAGTTCTTTTTCTTTTTAAAAGTGCAACTGAAAATGTATTTTGTGCCTTAACAATTGGACTTTAAAAAAAAAAACCATGATTGCACTAATTTATGTCATATTTGTTTGGACCAGCAGAGGGCGCTGGTAACACAGTGGTTGGTTGGCATGCAGAAATTCTTGCAGTGAAGAAGAGAAGCTATGCTAGCAGACAGAGCTAATAGAAAAACGTGACTTTTACAGATATTCAAGTAATATTAGATATTCTTTTGGTGCTAAAGGGGCAATGAATCATTTATTAACATATTTAAGAGTAGAAGGCGGCCAGAAAGAAAGTATTAGCAGACTCCGCCCGCCGCCTACACTTGTGGATAGCGCCCTCTGCTGGTTAACAAAGTACTGCGATTCAATTTTCAGAAAATCGATATCAACGTGATACCTATGAATCGATTTTTAACTGCCTTACGATTAATCGTTACATCCCTAATAATGAGCAATCTGAGCTTTAATAAAGGAAAGAAAGACTTTTTGTCTAGTACATACTGTTTATATTTTTTTTTTTGTCATTTTGTATTTTTAACCTTTTTATGTATTTTTTGTTGTCATTTTGTATAATTTTCTCTCATTTAATTTATTTTTGGAGCCATTTTGTGTATTTTTGTTGTTGTTCTGCTTATTGGCCTCTCATTTTATGCGTGTTTGTTGTCCTTTTGAATAAATACTGTATCTTATTTTATGTGTTTTTTGAGATCATTTTGTACAAAATTAGACCAAGTTGCTCAAGTGTGCTCTGTGACAACAGCTAATGCGAACATTTTACCTCATGGTTTAACACAGGGGTCTGCAACCTGCGGCTCTGGAGCCTAATGTGGCTCTTTGACTCTTTTGCAATGGCTCCCTATATATATATATATTTTTTAAATTATTGAAATAAAGAGTTGTAATGATTAGTGACAAATTAAATCAAGATATAACTATTTGTTAACCTAAAATAAATCACGTTGTGCGATGACTCAGCACCTTCCTACTTCACCTGCTGCAACATCCACAGACCATCAACTTTCCTGCACCTGTGGCTAACCTTAAGTTTTAAATCCCTGCTAAGATAACTGGTGCTGTTAAATATGCATGTTTTATGTGTGGCAAAAAATGAGTAATTAGCATGTGTTGACCACATGACTATGTGTTATCAAATTCAAGTTACTTTTTGTAACCTTTCAAATACATTAACTAAAATAAATCTTCTTTATACAACATTGTGTTCATGTAAACTGAGATGCAAGATGCTGTTTTATTTCTTGATGTCAATTTATTTTATTTTATTTTAAACTGTTTTTAAGTTTCCATTTACATGATCAATAAAAATCCAATTAAATCAAACATTATTCTATATCATTTGAACTGTATATAATTTAATTCACTGCATTGTCTTCACTGAGAAGGTATTTAATCCAGGTGAGATGAGACAAAGTGGTTCCTTTGAGAGTAAAGCTTGCAGAACCCTAGTTTAACAGAATGAAAGCAGGATTATTTAAGAAGAAAGATTTAGAACAAAGCACATATGGCACGACGGTGAGACTTTTAGGACCGATTCACCCTCACACTTCTATGAGAACATGCAAACCCTACACAGAAGGTTCCTGAGTGGAACTGAAACATCATCTTCTATAACAGAGAAGGAGATGTATTTTTAGATGTTGTTCATCCACATATTAGTCTTTCATTTTATGTATTTCTGTTGTCATTTTGTATAAATACTGTATATATCTCTTATTTTATGTGATTTTGAGATCATTTTGTGTATTTTTCTGCCATTTAGTGCTTTTTAATCAGTATTTTTTATTATTATTATAAATTATTAGACATTTCAGGGGACCCCATTTGAATTCCAGGCAACCCCAAAAAACAACAAAAATAAATAAAAATACAGTGCTCAGACTGGTACAGTTGAACAACATTTCCTTTCAATGTGTGACCTTGACCTTCACTCAAGGTCATATTTAAGGTCAAGGTCAGTCTTCTGTTTTTCCTGCATTATTAATTTCAATTCAATTAGTAAAAAGAACAAACTTGTCAACAAATCCAGATACAGATTGTCATTTTTGCCAATTTTTTTAATTTTCAATTGCCACATATGTATTGACCTTGCGACGACAGGTCTCGCCTACTTTTATTTATTTACGTTGTCATTTTGTATAATTTTCTCTCATTTAAGGTGTTTTTGGAGTCATTTTGTGTATTTTTTGTTATTGATCTGAATACTAGTCTTTCATTTTATACATGTTTGTTGTCATTTTGTATAAATACTGTATATATCTCTTATTTTATGTGTTTTTGAGATCATTTTGTTTATTTTTCTGTCATTTTGTGCTTTTCATTTGTGGGCCGCACAAAATCAGACCAATTTAGACCAAAAGTCTGCTCTATGAAAACAACTAATGGAAACTTTTATCTCAGATTGTTGAAAAGAATGATTTAGAGCAAAAGCATCAATAGCACAACGAGAGATTTTGTTTAGGACCGATTCACCCTCACATTTCCATGAGAACATGCAAACCCTACACAGTAAGTGCCTGAGTGGAACTGAACCATCATCTTTCAGCAGTAACACCTGCTAGTCCTGATAAAGACCCCCTTTTTTTTTTTTTTCATTTTAATAGAGCGAAGCAGTAATATACACTGTGGTAATTCATATCCTACATTCTCTCTCAGCGTAGTTACAACAACACCTCCATATATACTCTCTCCCTCCATCACACCACGTCCCACTGAAAGGACAGTAAATTATGTCAGAAACTGTCAGTGAAACAGTAATAAGTCGAGCCAGAAACTCTGTGCTGTCAGTCTGTCGTCCCTGTGAATGTGACACCTCTGACATGCTCAGAAAAAAACCTCCATGAAAAAGTTCTCGCAATCACTAGTCAGAAGCTTTCTTTGTCCCTCTGCGAGTAAATTAAAAAAACACATGTATATACAGTATAGATATATATATAAATTGCATATGTCTGGAGTACTTTCAGACCTTTTTTGGGGTGAGGGGTGGGGAGGGGTGAGCATTGAGAGAATATCTGGAGCAGGTCTTCATTGGTCCATCATTTATTCATTGAGATGGATTTTTCCAGCAGTGGCTCACCTCTCACTGAGCAGATGTTGAGCAGCAGCTGCAGCTGCAGCAGCATCTTGTGCTGCCTTCATCTCACAGACACACACTGGTGTGAAGAAAAAAATAAATTAAATACATGTAAAAAAATAAATAAAAAATGCTCCATCCACGTCGACCCACGCTGAGAGTTTCTGGCTTAAAGGGGTATTTAATTAAATCAAAAACTTATCATTCACGTTTTAATCATGCTGCCAAACATTTCTGCAGGTATACTTGTGGCTTAGTGCCATCTAGAGGCAGAGCAGGGTGAGACACTGGGGTTAAAAAGAGAAAGTGTTTTATATCTGTTTATCCTCATCATTGGAGGGGGGTGGGGCGATATGGACCAAACCTCATATCTCGATATTATTTCTCAAAATGGCTTTATTTGATATAAATCTCAATATTTGGGAACATTTTACCTTTACATCATAACCTCTCATTTTTCCAAATTTAGATTTCATTTTATTTTTTGATGATTCCCATCTAGGGCTGGGCAATGTGGACTAAAACTCATCTCTCAATGTGTTTGCTCAAAATTTGCAATATATGATATACTTTTTGATTATATATAGTTACTCAATAAAGCCACATGCGGCCCCCAAAGCAGATCCCCAAAAATTGTAATTCAAGAAGTTGGAAGGAATATGAAGCCCAACATAATACACAAAATAACTCCCAAAACACACAAAAAAAAAAAAAAAAAAAAAAATTAGCAGCAAAATGCACAAAGTACAAAAAAAAAAAAATCCCCAAATACACAAAATGACTCATAAAACATAAAATTACAACAAAGATAGACACAACAACCACCTAAACAAACAAAATACTGGAACAACACATTACAGAATAGCTCCAAAAACACACAAAATCACTCAAAATGACAAGAAAATACAGAAAACAACAACAAAAATACAAAAAGTCACCCCGGAAATGTACAAATCAACAACAAAAATGCAGAAAATGACAGAAAAATACACAAAACTCAAACAAGAACACGTAAGAACCCCTAATAAAACACACATAATGACTAAAAACTGAGAAAACATAAAAACCACCAACAACGACAAAGACAAAACCCTTTTTTTACCCCGTGTTAATGCTCTGATAGGTCATTATTCTAATGCTAGCAGGAATGTTAGCATTAGCCCCCCTTTGTCAAATACAATCACATTTTTCTGGCCCATCCCTGCAATAAAGTCTGACCATAAAGACAATCCTGAGTTAAATCTGCTAATGCAAAATGCCACGTAGGCACATTTAATAACAATTAACCTTTGGCTTTTTCCCCTATAAGGGACAGCACGTGTGAGTGAGCTCTGTAGATGAAGGTCTGGGTTAGGATATGACCATCAAACTGTGCTTTTCATCCTGTTCTGTGAAGTAGAGAAATAAATAACTCCAAAAAACAGTATTTAAATACAAAATATCCTATTAAAAAATATTATATATATATATATATATATATATATATATATATATATATATATATATATATATATATAAAGGTGATATTGTAATTTTCTATATCGCTAAAATAGAAAACTCTCTTGAATCTTTTCTTTGTCATTGCACAAAAGCACAACATAATTTTTAAAATAGCTGCTCTCATAAACAATGCAAGGCAGTGTAGAAAAACAATAGTGCAACATATTTAGGCAATAATAAAAAAATAAAAATAAAGAACACAATATATACAGTATATATATATATATATATATATATATATATATATATATATATATATATATACAACAGCCAAAATAAATTAAAAAAAGGAAGGAATCTTGTTGTATTGCCCAGCCCTAAATAACTACAATGACATAGAGGCTGGTTCAAGTTCAAGGTTTCATTATTTGTAGCCATAACCCCAGGATAATGTGGTTCACAGTGAGTCACACGCACAGTCAACATAGACATGTCAGTGCACGCATTTGGATTAATTAGAACATGTGTTCAACTCAAGGCCTGGGGGCCAAATCTGGCCCTTTAAAACATCCAAATCGGACCGCAGGTTAAAGTGAAAATTACTTTAAAAAAAAACTGTAAATGACCAAATAATTTAGTTGTGGATATATCAGTAGGGGTGCAAAGGGTTGTAAAAAAATCTGGCAAAAAAAAAGGAAACTTTTCATGGGAATTATTTATTGAAATTAAGCAGAAATTGCGAGTAATTCTAAAATCACTGTATCATATCCAAACATAAATATCGGCATTCATGCAAAATAATACACTTTAAAAAAAACAATAAAAAAAACCATAACATTCCAACAGATATATTTGGAAAAAGAACTTTACAATTATTCAAGTGGAGTTACATTAAATTTGTCACATATTAAATGTAACTACAATATTTGCAGAGGTTCAGTTTCCACATGTTTATATAACACCATAGAAATCATTTTTACTCTCAAATTGTTGAAATAAATCAAATTTTTCCAAAATCCTGCTCAATCCTCAATTTATTTGACAAGATTCCCCCCAAATTAAATATAGTCACTACCTGTCACCTATTGCTTACATATTTATACTCTATATACATGATTTTATTTTGGTTAAACGTGGAAATGCACTGTATTCTATATTTTGGACAGTGGAAGGAATGATGTCATGATGTCATAAAGTTTAGAATAAACAAGTCTGTGAGTAAACCTTGACTTAATGATTTAAAACTTTAACTTTACCCAGTGCATTGATCGAGGCAAAGTTTTAGTGTGAGATAAACTTAAAAACTACTGTATGCCTTAGGGCTGTGCTTAGGAAGATGTACAGCAGAGAGGGAAAACATTTATTACACATTATCAACATTTAAAATCATGAACAATCTGAATCTTTATACAGTCATCAATAAATGTTGTGGTGTTAGTCGTCTTTTTTGTGTGGTTTTGTGAATTTTTAGTAATTTTATGGGTTGTTGGAGTTGTTTTGTGGATTTTTCTGTTTTGGGTGTTTTTGGAATCTTTCTGTGTATTTGTTGAGGCTTTGTGTGATTTAATGACCTTTTGTGTAATTTGCTGTCGTTTTGTGGAGTGTTTTTGGAGTCATTCTCTGTGTTTTGGTTGTCGTTTTGTGGAATTTTGTTGGCTTTTTGTGTGTCTTTGTGGTTGTGTGTTGTTTTGTTTATATTTTTGGTTTTGGATGTACTTTGTTGACATTTTGCTGTCATTCTGTGTGTCTTTTGTGTATTTTTCTATCATTTTGGATAATTACGTCATCATTTATTTGTTTTTCGAGCCATTACGTGTGTTTTTGATAGTGTTTTGTGTGTTCTTGTTGTCATTTTTGGAATTTATGTTGCAGATTTGTGCATTCTTTCAGTGCATTTTTAGTTTTTCTTTGTGTAGTTCTGTTGGCATTTTTGTGTGTCTTTGTGATTATATGTTGTTTTGTTTGTTTTATGAGTCACTTTGGTATTTTTTGGTTTTCATTGTTACTTTGTTGACATTTTGCTGTCATTCTATGTGTTTTTTGTGTATTTTTTTCTTTCATTTTGGGCAATTCTGTTGTCGTTTATTTGTTTTTCGAGTCAGTACGTGTGTTTTTGAGATTGTTTTGTGTGCTCTTGTTGGCATTTTGTATATTTTTTGTTCATTTTCTGAATTCATGTTGTCGATTTGTGCATTTTCTGTACTTTTAATGTATTTTCCTGTTGTTTCATGTAATTCTGTTGGCATTTGTGAATTTTTTTTTATTGTTTTGTGTGTTTTAGTGGTTACTTTGTTGAAATTGTGCTAATGTTTTGTATGTTTTTGGAGTTATCTTGTCTTTTAAGTCGGACTTCATATCCCTTCTTGAATTACAATTTATGAGGGATTAGTTTTGGTGGCCACACAAAATGAAACTGAGGGCCACATATGGCCCGCGGGCCGCCTGTTGCCCACGTCTGCTGTGTTCTATGCACGACTACCACCTGACGCTGACCTTGTGTGACACTGTATATGAATCCCACTTTCACACAGGCTTTCCTCAGGCCTGTAGCCAAACACTGCTCTTCTCTCTGAACCGTCCTCGTCTGATCCTGTTTCTCGTTTGTTGCTTTAGATACTCAGTTAAAAAAACACAGAACAGGCCAGTCAGGAAGCCGAGAGGCAACTTTCTGGGTTTTGGGTGACTTACTCTCACGCTAACACATGTTCTGGCTGGACCTCGGGAGGCAGAGGGGTCCTCCCCCTGCAGGTCAGGTTACCCAAAGCAGCCACGGGCTAACCACAACCATCTGGACTCACCTTCCATGTTCACTGGCCTCAATGGCTTCCACATGTAACCTTTACAGGCGCTCATTTCTAAAGGTGACACAAATGCACAAATTCATGCACATATGGTATGTAAATATGAGCATGCATTTATTTTCGGGGTAAATCTTATTCACATTGCGTTAATCTGTTTCACATGCCTGAACCTAAGACTAGACCGAAGTTTCCTCTCAGGCTTTTCTGTGACCCCTTCATATTTGTTTAATGCACTTTAAAAAGATCACTAGAGGTTTCTAGGTTCTCTATCCTGTCACTTAGGAAGCAGCATTAAGACATCTGAGATATTTATAGAGCTGGGCAATATATTGAGTTTTATGTTTTAGTGATATTTTTATTTTACAGCTTATTTTGTATAAAAATACTCGTTTTAGGAGTCGTTGCTTCTCAGAAAAGAACGAAAAACAAAGTTTTATGGATTAGAGGTGTCCCAACCCGATATTGATATCGGATATCAGTTCAATATCAGCCAGAAAACGAATATCGAATTTTATCGGACTGCATCTAAAATCACCGATATAAGCGCTCTGATAAAAATGTTCCGCTCCAGCACTTCTATCCATAGGTGGTTCAATGACTAATGTTTTCTGTTTGAGAAACATCACTTTTCTAACATCCCACACTACAAAAAAAAGTCAGAAAAGTATGTATGATTCGTGCTGATATCGTATCGGATCAATATCGGTATCGGCCGATACGCAAGGCTGCAACATCAGAAGTATCTGGACATCTCTATGATGAATTACTGAGTGCGTCCTAACCCAGACCTTCCTCTAAACAAGCCACACGACAAAACTCACTCACACGTGCTGTCCCTTAGAGGACAGCACGTGTGAGTGATATATACAGTATATATACTGTATATTGTCGTTGGGGTTTATTATAACTATAATCACGTAATTGGCATACATGTCAAGTTTTGGATTTGAAAATAAGGGAATTTTTTTGGTGCCTGCTCCGAGCCGTCCCACCACCCCTACCAAGCTCCAGTATCGCTTATATTTTAAGACAAGTGTACAGGAAATCTATAATAGCCACTTGTCAACAACTTAGTAAATACAATTAGGTGATTAGATTATGGTAAACCAACCTTTATTAACAATGAAATGCTGTGAACATTCGTACTAGGGCTGGGTGATTGGACCAAAACTCATGTCTCAACATATTTTCACAAAATGGTGATTTATGATATTAATCTAGATCATTTTATTTCAAATGAGGACTGACCAGAAAGATGATTCTGGGTTAAATTTGTTGATGCAAAATGCTACACAGGCTCATTTACAGTATGTGTGCCACTTTTGGCTTTTGCACTTGTCAGGGACAGCACGTGTGAGTGAGTTAGGGTTGTCACGATACAAATACTCAAAAAAAAAACAACAACTTGATACTCGATACCATTTTCGATACCACAAGGCAAAACAACTAGAAGCATAATTTCCTTTAATAAAGTTGAGAATACAAACTATAAACGGTATACAAAGTATGTTTAAATTAAATGTAGTGCAACATTTAACAACACTTGTAAACAACAAAAACTATTACACTTTTTTGAGAAAGTAAAACCACATTTAGCAGCACCTCTAAACAATTAAAACTTACATAACGTTTTTGAAGCACATAGTGCAAAACAAATATGAATTATTAAACCTTTTTAAGAACAATCAAAAGGGGCTGGTAGGGTAGGCGGAGTCTCAGGTTGCCATGGTTTCTGTCTAGTAGCTGCTGGTCACTTTTCTCAGCTTCATTCTGAGACTTTAAGAGAAACATAACACTTTCAGACAAAAAAATTTGTATTGTTATTTAATTAAACATAGTTTCTTTATGTTACAGGACGTTTTATTATTAGCCATAGCCGCTAGCTTAATACGAGACGGCTAATCGTTAAACGTCTAACGTTAACGTGTGTTGCCGGCTGGGTTAGCGTTCATGATGACTGAATATTACTTCAATGTTGCTGAAATGGGAGCTTTTCTGACCTTTTGAAATTCCTCATAGAAACCGGGGTGTTGGTCTTTCAGATGCTTGACGGCGCTACTGGACTTTGTAGTCACAACTTTGAAGCATTGCTTGCATACAGACCTGTGCAAATCCGTTGCCTTCCCTTCAGCGTTTGCTTGATATGCAAAATACTTCCATACGCCACTTTTTCTTTTCTCATTTTTGACTAAAACTGGTTGCACTGGTCTCCCAGCAGCAGCACTAGCCCTGCTGAAGCCATGCCGACATCAGATAACTCAGTGTTATGATGAGATAGCGTGTTTAAAAAATTAAAAATAATAAAAAAATGTACAGTATATATCGAATCCGATACTCACTTTTTGGTACCGATACTTTATTCAGTTTTTTTGACAACACTAGAGTGAGTTCTGTAGTGTAGCTTGTTATAGGGAAGGTCTGGTTTAGGACGCACTCATTGATCCATCTAACTTTACTTTTCATGCTGTTCTAGGAAGCAGCGACTCCTAAAACAAGTAATTTATTACAAAATAAACCATAAAAATATGCAATATTGTAATAGAAAACTCAATATATCTTATAACTCGACATACAGTATTGCCCAGCCCTAATTCCTACATTATAACACAGCCGCTGCCTAAACTAAAACATAAATGTGTATATGAAGCACATGTTTATTTAATATACTTACAGTTTATATACAAGTCAACACATTGCACATTGTTAATTTCACATTGCTTGTTTTTAAATCGACATTTACATTTTATTTAATTACATATTTTCTTTTAATTTCTCATGCTCACTCATATTTTCTCTGAATTTCACTAATGACGTCTTATGCAGACTTTACATTCTTTAACTGTGTTTTTAAATGAGTGCATACTGTATCTGTGGAGCTTGTGATTGGCTGATTTTTTTACGGTGACTTACGTTGTTCCTTCCGCTGTGGGAGACGTTAAAATCTGATGTATTAATCTTACAGAACGTGTAACTGTGTCACATACAACGTATTTACACAAGTTCTCTGTTTTTGTCGTCGGAACGTCTTCATTCATCTTTCTTCTGAGTTGTTTACGGGTTTTTTGCCGCTGTCGGCACTAATCGTGAGAACTGCCACTCAGGCCATTTCAGGTGGTAGTTCTCACGGCGTTCAGTTTAGACAGGCAGAGGAATGTTTTTATTTATTTATCTTTTATTTATTATTACATTAAAATACGGGATATTTACAAGAAAATACTAATACGGGACGATGGCGGGAAAGAGGGGTAAAATACGGGAGTTTCCCGGCCAAAAAATTGTTACTTGACAGGTATGAATTGGTAATTAATTACAATTATGACCTAATTATAATTGAAATAATCTTTTGCTGTTGTAATCGCAATTTAATTGTAGTTGAGTTCAGATAATTGACTTTGTAATATTCATGAAAATTCTATAAAAAATGTCAATTACAATGTGAACCATGTCACAGTTCTATTACACATATGTAGTTAACACATTAAAATATGTTTTAAGGATGATTTTACCATTTGAAATAAATAAATAAATCTAGGGCTACACTGAATGAATACTAATATTTTTATGGATAAGGAGCCCTTATAAGGTAACCAAGAGATAAAAAAACAGATAATAGATCATATTTTTTAGTGTATTTTACAGATGATTTAAGACATGGGTCAAAACTGAGTCATTAGCATCAGAGATGCTAACAAAAAAGCTAACAAGAGGAAGGTTACTATGATTTATGGCCTTATTTATTAAAGACTCACAAATTGTGATTAATTTGTTGTTAAACTTTAGTAACTGAGAACATAATTATGATTGACTAATTCAGGGAAAATTAAAAAAAAAAAAAATGTTATTTCAATTGGAATTGGAAAAGATGCTGGTTGACGTAATCAGAATTGAACATGAATAATTGAAGACAAAAATGTAATTGAACAATGTCCTAACCCTGTACATAAGCACATACATAGATATACTGTAAATGATCGAGGATCAAGCTGATTTTTGGAAAAATTGTGAGTTATTTAATCTTTATCCAATTTGAGATTAAAAATGACTGCACTCGCATGGAAATATTGTATAGTTTTATTTCATTTCTATATTTTGAGAGGCTGCGATATCTCCAACTGAATTAATTAGTAATTTACTCAATGACTCATGTTTTGTGTCATTTTTAATTTCTCCTGCAGGCTGAATTGGATGCTCTAAAGGGCCGGATTTGGCCCCCAGGCCTTGAGTTTGACACATGTGCCTAAAAACGTCTGAGCTATCTGGTAACTCAGCGTTGGCATTAGATTATTTAAGTTCTGTGCGCTGAAGGTTTGAACATCTGCTGATATTTAGAAGCAGAGTCTACGTCTACATTTGAGTTCCTGAAGTTCTTCTGCTCCGTGGTACGGTCGGTGGAACACTGGACTAAAAGATACCATCACCATCTGAGTTTTCTTTAAGGACGCCCTTGATTTAGCTGTTTACTTGGTTTTATTCCCGTAATGAGTTTTCTGGACGTGATGGGTTTCACTTTATCCGTGCAAATGAGGTGGGTGTCACCGGGCGTTATTAAAACCTTCTGCAAATTAGTCGAGAAGATTAAACTCTTTTAACACACCACATTCAAACTCTAGACGTTTTGGATGCCCTGAGATAACTTGGTTTAAAGCAAGGATGAACAACAGGAAAGAGAGAGCAAAAAACACTTGATTGTAAAGTTATACATGCTAAAATAAGCAGCAACTTTTCACAACGTTTAGCAACAAACCACGTTTAAAAAACACATGATTTTTTTTATGTTACTTTTTACCAGATTTACAGCAATATTTGCGACATTTTTTACATTTACTTTACGTAAAAATATAAATGTTGAATCTAAATCTAAATTTAAATGGTAAATCTAAATGTTAGATTTAAATATAAATGTTAAATCTAAATGTCACGGGTGAAACTAAATATTTAGTTAATATGCAAATTCACCAGAAGTACACAAATAAAAGCTCATTGACGCAATATTTAGTTAAATATTTAGATTTAACATTCAATATTTTGATTTAACGTTGACTGATATTGCCTAAACTTAATCTGTTCAGAAAGAAAAACACGTGTCAAGTTTGGAAGAGGTGGATAATTGAGTGGCGAATTCACTAAAGGTTTAGTGCTATTAAAACGTGTGCAAACGTTACTCCACGCGCTATTAAGGAATACAAAGCCCAAGGATTCAGGAGTGCGCTGCCCTCAATTTATTCAGTGGATCTCACAGGGGGAGCAAAAATATGGGAGGAGGAAATGCAAATAAATGAATGCAGGGTTCACAATGCGATTCATGAAATCTTGAACTGTTTGCGGTGATAGTTTTAAAACCAGAAACTAGTACGACTGAAAAGCAGGAGCAAACACACACGCAGAGATCATTGCTGCAGTAAATGTGGACAGAAAACACAACGGAGATGAAAAAAAGGCTCCAGTTGTGTGTGTGTGTCTGTGTGTGAGAGAGAGAAAAAAGCTAAAGGGAATAGGAGTCACCATATTGGACAATTCAAAATAGCAGCCACCCAAAAACAGGTTTTTCTGTTACTAGCCAACCAAAAGTCACATAATTAAAATTAAAAACACTTTTCTATGGTTTTGGACCTCAGATATTCTAAATATGATGCCTATTTGATATATTGGAAAATCCAATATATGGCCACCTGTGAATCTTTAACATTTAAGACCAAAATTGTCTTTATTTTACAACCTAGAAGCCTGACATCACAGATCAAGGACGGTGTCCTTCATTGATAAACCAGATGCTGATCCGTGTTGCTGTAGATGCCATCTGGGACACCCAGAGGTAGGGCTGGGTAATACTGTATATCGAGATTAAAGATATATTGAGTTTTCTATTTTGGCATTATAGAAAATTACAATATCACCTATATCAGTATATTTTTATTTTAAAGTTTATTTTGTATTAAATTACTTGTTTTAGAAGTCGCTGCTTCCCAGAACAGCATGAAAAGCAAACGTAGATGGATCACTGAGTACGTCTTAATCCAGACCTTCCTCTAAACAAGCCACACTACAGAACTCACTCACACGTGCTGTCCCTTAGAGGAGAAAAAGCCAAAAGTGGTACATATTGTGCAGCTATTTGTTAATAAATGTGCCAGTCCCATTGTGGGTTTTTTTTCCTCCTTTTGTGCATTTTTTTTTTGGTAATTTGGTAAGTCTTTGAGTCATTTAGTTTATTTTTGTTGCCCCATTGTGCATGTCGTTATCTTATTAGGTATTTGCGTGTGTTTTTTTTGTGTATTTCTCTGTTGATTTGTGTTTTCATAGTAATTTTGTCTATTTTTTGCTGTCATTTTGTTTTTTTGAACCAATAATAAAGCAGCGTGATGTCATTTTAGCCTGTGTGGCATTTTGCATCAGTTAATTTAACCCTGAATTGTCTTTCTGGTCTGACTTTATTTGAATTAACAGGCCGTCTCTGCGATGAATAACACGTACCACGTCCCCGAGAATTCAGTCAAATAACTCGGTTCCACTGAGTAAAAAAATGTCTCAGAGAGGCTCTTGACATCCATGTCAAATTACAGCCCAATTCAACGAGCATTAACGGAGGAGTAGTCATTTGAAAAATGGGGCCCTCGGGGGCTCCCTGGTGCCCCCTTGGTACATACAGAGTAATGGGCCCCATTCATATATTAGTATGTGTCAATGATTCGGTACCACCAACTGTCGCAATATTTGACTCACGAATAAATGAGAAAACAACTTTAATGGAAAAGAGGGGTGGGCCGGGCCCAACTGGCCCCTAATCGAACTGTGCGAGGCATTATCATAATCTACGTTAAATAACCTTTGAAACGATATATGACACGACACGAGCGTCTCATCATATTCATTCTTTCTGATCTAACAAGAACTAACGGAGGAGTAGTCAAATAAAAAATGGGTCCCCCTGGCGCCCCCGTGACACGTTCGGGGTAATGGGCCCCATTTATATATTGGCATGTGCCAATGATTGGTACCACCAACCGTCATCATATTTGAGTCACAAATAAATAAGAAATTGACTTTCGTTTTTTTCTTTTCTCTTGGGGTCCCAAATCAAAAATCGGGCTCCAAGCGTCGATGCGTACACATCCATAGATTATAGCGACCAAATTTCAGCCCGATTTGTTCACAAATAACAGAGGAGTCGCGATTTTAACTAGTGTACACAAGAAGACGAACAAAGTGAGTCCAGTAGCCCGGCCTAAAAATATTGAGATATGAGTTTTGGTCCATATTGCCCAGCTCTAGATATTTATTCATTAATGAGGACATCTCTCTCTATCTCTTTTTTCTTACCTCATCTGCACATGCTGTCGAAAGTCAACTCTACATGGAGTGCATTCTTTTTTACGACAGCTATGCATGTTTTAATATTGCAGAGGAATGTATTTTATTGCATAATTGTGACCATCACCAGCTTGTCTCCTCAGTCGATTTGGCTTTAATGACACAATAGAGCTGTATTTAAATTTAAAACTGATATTGGTCTTGATAAAATCCTTTTCACAGGAGAAAATTAAACTAATGGTCTTTCTGGTCGGACTTTATTTGAATTAAAATTATCGAGATTTATATTGTATATCGCCTTTTTGAGAAAAAATACCAGGATATCCATAACTCATATCCCAAAGCAGGATTGGAACACTGGGTTCCTCAAGAACATTGACAACGAGAGAGAACTGTTCCTCTTCTATAGTAGCCCGTGTCACATGATACACACCAATAATCTGCCTCTCTTCGCTTTTTCAATGCAGCAAACAAAAGCATGTGTATCTCTGGGTGACATCGTATCTGCCCTGAACCTCGACAAGAACAAGACGCTCCATCTCAGCGGTTAATCTTTGATCAGCTCAAACGCTCCCTGTGATAAACATTGACTCCATTCCCCATGGACAATCACTGCATAGTGCTGCCATCATGGGAGCTAATGTATGCATAGACAAGCTGAATTTGCCCCAGGGCCTTTCTTTTTCTCACACACACACACACACACACACACACACACACACACACACACACACACACACACACACACACACACAACAACACACACACACACACACACACACACACACACACACACACACACACACACACACACACACACACACACACACACACAGTGATGAATTGCTACGCCACCTAGAATAAATACATATCAGCTACAGTGAGCTGGGCCACTTTGCTCTTTCCTATTAATCCTCAGATGGTGATTTATTGCAGTCCCTGGAAGTGTGGCCAGGTGGGAGAACTGGTGCTACACCATCACAGAGGCCCAGCAGCTACACATTCATCCAGAGGGAGGCAACTTTTAGCATCAAATTTAGTTTGTTTGAGGGCCACACACGATCAACATTCATGTCTGCATTTAGAATACTGACCAATCTGAGCATTAATACAATCAATTCAACTTTATTCATTTAGCGCAGAATACAACAAAGTCATCTCAAAGCGCTTAATAATATAACATTCATAGTAAGAAAGAAGGAAACCAACAACATCCACATGAACAAGCTTTTAGCGGCAGTGGGAAGAAAAAAAAACTCCCTTATTTTGTTTTATAACAGGAATAAATCTCAGACTGAACCAGGTTCAGAGGTGGCAGTCATCTGCCTCGACTGGTTTGGGGTTTAGTGAACAGAAGGACCATCAGAACAGGATGGAGTGATAGACCATCAGAGTGTCCCAGACTAGTTGAGCCATGAACCATTAACCAGGAACTGCCAGCTCCAGCATCAAGACACCAGAAACAGAAAAGGAAGCGGAGGGCGAGGAGAAGGCACAGACTGCAGAAAAACATGATACACTCGTTCCTATTGGTTAGGTTAATATTAATATTAAACGTCATGCGGCCACCCTCCATGCTCAGATGCTACCGCTACAGATGAGGTTTCGTCTTGTACTGGGTGCACGTCGTGATAATCGCAGTTATACAATGTACGCTTTAGTGAATAAGTAGGATTTGAATGTAATGGTCTCTAGCAATGGTCTGAGGTGTTGACCATTTACGTGTAATGGTCTGTGATTGTGACCAAAACAACAAGACCATGTTTGTTTTATGTTATTGCTATTATACGATATATGGTTTAGCAAATAAGTAGGTTTTGAGTTTATTTTTAAAGGTGGAGAGAGTAGCAGTTTTAAGACTGGGAGCTGGTTCCAAAGGCGAGGAGCCTGGTAGCTGAACGCTCTGCCTCCTGGCAGGAAAGAACAAATCATCTTCATGTAATTTTGTGTGTTTTTCCATCATTCTGTGTACGTTTGTTGTTGTCTTACTCGTGAGGCATTGTGTATATTTTTGTAGTCCTTTTGTGTATTTTTCCTGTAAAATATACATTGTTTGGAGTCATATTGTGTATTTGTGTTGCCATTTTGTGTTTGGACGCATTTTTTATTAGTATTGGGGGTTTGCAGAATCATTTTTTGTGTTTTTCTTGCCTTTTTGTGTACTTTTGTCATTTACTGTCATTTTGTATATTTTTCTGAGTAATTTTGTGTATTACTGTCGGTTTTTTGAAGTAGTTTTTTGTGTTTTTGGAGTATTTTGTGTTTTTCTCTTGTCTTTTACTGTATTTTCCTGCAATGTTGTAATTCTTTGTATTTTTTTAATGTATTCTTCCTCGTTTTGTGTATTTTTTCTGTCGTTTTGTACATTTACTTTGGGAGCTGCATAAATTTAGACTTGAGGGCCACATGTCTGCATTCATCCATTTGGTTTGAACAACAGTATCTCACACAGAGAGGAACAGATTTGCACAATAATGTATTGGTCATAATGGATGTGTCTACCCAGATGTCAGAGCTGTGGAGATTTAGCATTTACCACCAAGGTGGAAGGTATTCAGCTCAGTGCTGCAGTGGATGCTTAGTTTGGTTAAACCAGTGCATATTGTTCAGCTGCAACTTGGTGGAGTTTCACTGAGGAAAGGAACTCTAGTTAAAGAGCACCACCTAGTGGACAACTGCAAACTGAAGCTGTTCACAAGATAAACTCATTATCTGCTTTGTCGTCATTATTATGAGATAGTATATTATAATTAGGATTTTTTTTATTTTTTATGACGTTGAAAATACAATTTTTAATTTGTCACAATGAGATAGTATCTCATAATTATGCATTAATATTTTTTTATTATTATTCAACATTTCCTAGTTTTTTAATTGAGTTGAAGGTAATATTTCTAAATCTTTTTTATTTAATTTGTCATAATAAGTTAGCATATCATAATTATAACTTAAGATTTTTTTTTAGTACTTTATCTTTTCTAGTTTTTTTTTTATGGAAGTTGAAAATAATGTTTTTTTAAATACCATTTTTATAAAATTTTTCACAATGAGATAGTATCTCATAATTATGACGAAATATTTATTTTTATTACTTTACTTTTTGTAGTTTTTTATGGAGTTGAATATAATTTTTTAAATACCATATTTTTAATTTTTTCAGTGAGACAGTATATCATAAATATGACTTAATACTTAAATTGTTTTTACTTTTCCTAGTTTTTTATAGAGTTGAAAAATAATATTTCTAAATACTATTTTTTATTTAATTTGTCACAATGAGATAGTATATAATAATTATGACTTAAGATTTGTTATTTTACTTTTCCTAGTTTTTGATTAAGTTGAAAATAATAGTATATCATAATCATGACTTAAGATTTATAATTCTTATTATAATTCAACATTTCATAGTTTATTGAGTTGCAAAATAATATTTTTTAAATACCATTTTTATTTAATATTTCACAATGAGAATATTTTTACTTAAAATTAAAAAAAAATAAGAATTAAGCTCAAACTATATTAAAAATATATTTCTAAATACCATTTTTATTTAACAATATATTATCAGTGTTGTGAATAACCAAATGTGGTTATTAGATTTTACATCTGGGTTATACAGTTGATCAACTTTGAAGCACAGAGCCAAAAATCAAACACTACTTTTTTTTTTAAAAGAAGTAAGAAAAGTTAAAATGTAAGAAAAAAAAACTTTGCCTTTTGACTCGTCATTTGTCAGCAAAAATGAAACGTGCATTGGTTTGGATCAGTTGGAAAGAGTCGCAGATTTTGAGTTAAAAAAAAAAAAAGAGATGAGATTTTATATTATATGAAAAACTTCAAAGGCGCAAACAACACTTTGAAGAATGAGGCTGAAAGTGAAAACCTTCATGATTAAAGCCACTTTCCATTGAAATCACGTGTTGATCCTCTGATCCACACATGGTCACTTGGGGAAATTAAAAGAATTTAAAAAGATTTACTTATATAGGAGAAATAATGCTAAAGTCAACCTCCTGCTGTGACAACACTGTTTATACAAAACTTCCAATAACATTCCTAAAAGGTTGGAATAAGTCACAAAAAGTTCATTTGGGCTCATCCTTTTTATTTTCTACGCACATCACACACAGAGAAAAGCCACGACAGGAACACATGTAGCACCACTGGTCGAACAACAGACGATATAAGGACACTTGGAGTCGAAAAGAAGAGAAACAAACGTTCACGACAACTGCAGTGAACACAATGGGACACTTTGAAAAGTAGCTCCTTTTTTTTTTTAATTTGGTGTCAGCAGAATCGTTTCACAACAGTTTAAAAACATTTGATGGCAAAATTAACTTTGTGTGAAGCAGATAAGGAAGTAATGAGATTTATTTTCCAAAATAAAAAGCACTTTTAACACCTGTTGTGGAATTTCTGTAAAAAAAAAAAAAAAAAAACAGGGATGTGGGAAGTTTGATGAAAACCATACGACGAATAGAAAAGGAATTAAAAATATTACTACACAAATGGACCAATTTTGAGTCAGAAACACATCATTCTTTCATTTTCGACTAAACCATCTCTATAATGTGTTCTACTTAAACAATCGGACATTTTTCCTCCAACCCGTGTGTGTCCTGAATATTTCCTGCCTGTAGAAACAAGATAAACCTGACATGTTTATGACATTTACTGTCAACGTGTTGCTTCCTCACACAACATAAGGACTCAAAATAACTCAACTCACCCAATGACATTTCAGGATATCTGTCATTAATATCCAATCTGTTCACGTCACTTCACAAATTTGTCGTCACGTCAGCGTCTTATTGAGAAAAAGGCCACAGGATTTTGAAGCAGATTGTCAAATTCAACGTTTTGATTCACACTGAGCACAAAGTCTCTCCAGGCAGACTTTAGCTGTGACGAGCATGTTAGCTAAGACGGGAGAATACAACACTTATTTATATGGCATCTCAATCATGGAGGGGTGGGGGGGGAAACAGAAAAAAATTGAATTAAATATATAGACCGTCTTGAAATTCAAGGCAACCACAATGTGTGTAACATTTATAATAATGCAAAAATGATTAGTAAGAACTGATGATGTTAACAACAAAAATTTGTGTCGACGTGTTTAATGTTGTAAATTCATGATAAAAATCAGGCTGGCGGCCACTTTCTGCTTCAGTTTTGCTGCAGTACCACCATTCATCATTCACATTGTGAAGAAGAATTGCGCAACAAAAGAAGAACCAACCTAAAGCCTCAAAAGTTTATAGTAGTATTTTTTAAAAGAACAACAAATGTTTTCTGAAACCTAAAATATTTGTATATCAAGTACATTAAGAATTGTATACCCCCCCCCCCCAAAAAAAAAAAAAAAAAAAAAAAAAAAAAAAAAAAAAAAACTCAGCTCACGATCATTGAAGACTGATGAGAAAATGTAAAATTAGTCTGTATGTTAAGATTTCTTTTATTCAGAATTTTTTTTCAGGCAATTTACTTTGATCTCCTGAAATATTTTGAGTGTCCACTGCCAGTCTTCCTCAGAGGCATCTGCTGATCGCTTTGATGTGTCCTTATGAGTTCTTTTTTGGGGGGTGGCCATGTTGACAGTTCAGTCAGGCTGGCCACGCCCCCTGTCTCCCGATGATCTTCGGAGAAGAGAGTCCCAGGTGTGGGAGACTGATAGTGTTCCCTCATTCCAAAGTGATCAGCAGATGCCTCAGAGGAAGACTGGCAGTGGACAGTTTAAACATGTCAGGAGATCTAAGTAAACTTCCTGACAAAAAAAAAAAAAAAAACAAAAAAAAAAAAAAACTGTTGCCTGAATCAAAGAAAACCTTAACAGATTATCAAAAAAAGAAGACAAAATTTACTTGCTGGATTGAATGGTTGAAATCAAACAGCGTGGGTGACCCACAGCTAGATGGCGCTGTGGTGCAGCAAACGGCCTCCATTTCCAAAGCAAACCCAATATCTTTGCCCCTCCTTTCAGTCCCTGTCACCAGCATCTCTCCACCTCCTCCTCCACCATCACTCTGCCATCAAATCTCTACTCCTACCATCCATCTTTATCTCCCCACCCTCCCATCCCCTCCCCCTCCCCCATCACCACCACAGCCACTCCCCTCCACTGCTCTACTGAGCGGCCACAGTCTGGGTTTCGCCTCCAGTGGTCAGAAGCTGCATCAGGGTTCCTGAGGCAGGTTTGTTCACACCTGTGGCCCAGTTGAAGAACAGTCTGCAGAGAAAATAAAAATGTATTTATGATGAATATACTGTATATATGCATGGTTCATAAACTTCAGCACTCCTACTTTTGGCTGATATAGCCATGATAAATTAGCAGTTACATGCAATCAATCAACTGGCAGTTACTAAGGATTATGAACTACATAATTTTAATATTGCATTTTATGCAATAATCGTACATTTAAAGTGATAATCATTAGCAGTAATTGTATATTTGTTATTTTAAAGTAGCTCTACCCCAGATGTGAAGATGCCGCTTTTCATCTTGAAAAAGCTTCTTTGCTCATTTGACCTCAGTGGGCGGGGCCTCCAAAACAGGAGGGCGTAACAAGTTAATGAAGATCGAATTCAGCCGCCGCATTTATCAACACCTGATCATTTGTACGATGGGATTGGTCATAAATCACACGTTGGTCTTGTTTTACAAACAAATGTGAACTCAGATTTGCACCTGATTTCACACAAAGGTTGATAAATGAGGGCCGTTGTTTACTGGACTGCTTTGGGAGCCAAGTGTTAAATAATTATTGAGCATTTGAACTGATGGTTGGTGAGGGAACTCTCCTCATCAGCACTCCTTCCTCTGCATGAATCATCTTCTCCTCCTCCTCCGGAGCAATAACTAAAATCTATGGTGCACGTTACAATGGGGGGACACCTTGCCGTGCATTTCTACAATGCATTGCATACAAATAAGGTTTAAACAGTTTTAGTGGGCAGGAGTACGGAGCGAACAACACATGGGAAATTTTTCCTCAGCAAGATTGTGTACAGTGTCCTTCCTCGTCCTTTATCTCTGGGATTATCAAAGTGGATCAAATCCCATCTAATCTGCACTCACACACCCAGAGAAAAGCAACACAACACGAGTGATGGGAAACATCACGAGAGCACTTTCAATACACACTTTGTAACACAAGAATGATGTATTTAAATTAGTTTACCAGCATGTTTTCCCCAATTACAGTTAAACTACAGTTTTTTTTCCATCCTCAGGAAGTCATTCCATTCCAATTGCATTCTCAATTACTAAAGTTCAATTAAAATTAATCATAAATACTGAGCCCAAAATAATAAAAGTTAACCTTTTGTGTTAGCATCTCTTAGGATAATGGGTCATAAATCAGCTGTAAAATACACTAAAAACAAATATCTATCATTCTTTCCCATCTATTGGTTACCTTGTTAGGCTTCATAATCAATAAAAATATAGGTTTTAATATTTTTGGTTTGGGCATCTGAGCCTTTTTGTGTCAGTACACTGCTCAATTATTATTATTTTTTAATGGTAAAATGTTGATATGATAGCTTGATATGAAACATGCTTTAATAATTGTTAACTACATATGTGTAGAACTGTACATAGAACTGTTACACGATTCCCCATTTTTACGCTAAATTATAATTTTCACAGCAATTACAATTACAAAGTCAATTATCTAAACTCAATTACAATTTGATCACGACATATTTAAAATGTCAATTTATTTTCTTTTATTTCTATAAAGAGTCAAAAAGGAAGCATTCCAAGTAAAACTGAGCTCAGACACTCACTCTGCGATGAACTCCAGCGGCGTCCACGAGCCAAAGTCTGCGTCAGGCATGAACTTCCTGTTCATCGGCGTATCCAAGGTAACGCTGTTCAGTGAAGCCAGATGACAATCGGGGTGAGTGGATGCATCAGAGAACACACACACACAAACACACACACAGGGATGTTTGAGAAACACAGAGGACACATTTCTTCCAATGAACTCATTGGGGATGCTTAGAAAGACTTTTCAAAATGCAGATTACAAAAATCCAGTGGTTCACAGTTATTTTCTGTTACGGCCACCCCACCCCACCCCACCACCACAACTATAAATAAATGTTATAAGTACACCTCTGCATAATATTACATTATTATTAACATTAAAGAAAACAAAAAAAAAAGAAATATTGACCAACTTACATAAAAAACTGTCTTAAAAAATAAAATTACATTACAAGGAATTTATCTTGGTGGATGGTGCAAAAAACAAATGAACCAGAAACACTAGAATAATAAAATATGGATATATACACACTGTATATACAAGTGCTGCAGGTAATTTTGACCGACTTCAACCATTTGATACTGAAAACCAAAAATAAATAAACTCAATAATACTAATGAATTCAAATTAACCACATAAAACACTAATAGCGCCAGAAGGGCTGGATTAATCTGAAATGACAGTCTAAAAAACAAAAAGCTTTGTTGTCATTGCTCATGAAATCATTCTTCTAATGAAAAATATCAAATATAAATGAGCAAACTCAGCAAAGCATCAAAGTCGGAATGTATAAATAAAGCCAATAGTGAGAATGTGTGTGTGTTTAATAATCTAAACACGCAAAAATGATATGCTGGGGGTATTTTTTGTTAAATAACCATTTGGTACATTAAAGCAGTGGTTCTCAATATAATAATGCAATAATAATAAAGCATCATTATAAAAACGTACATCTACATATGGGATCCAATGCACCAATGAGATAAACAGGCGTCACATGTATAATATATGATAGTGAACATGACGCACTGCTGTGATAATATTACATGCAATAGATTTAAAACTGCACAAAACAAGTACATAAAATAAATAAAAAATTTAAATAAATGTGCACATATTTTGTTTATTGGCGAAACGTTAAACACATTTTTTGTTATATGCAAGATCAGCATGATACTCTAAGTTAATTTCTACTACAAATATTCAAGGAATAGATCAATCCTCTGGAATTTATATCTCAGTTATAGATAGTATGGCATCAAAAAGTCTCAATCAATTTTATATCTGGATGCAAGCTTTCCAAATGTATTTTTTTTTAATTAAAAAACAATTCATATATATATATATATATATATATATATATATATATATATATATATATTTAAATTTAAAAAAAAAAAACCTAATCTGATTGAGATAATTGCCCTCGAGCTGACATTTAAACACCAGAATTTTCAACCCAAAAAAAAAGAAAATCAGTTTGTGGCTCATTTATGGCTGAGACCCACAGTTTGGGGATATGTTGCTTTATGACCTACAGTATATGCAACTAACAGAGTTTCTACAGCTTTAGACTTTTAAGAGTTTTTATTGCCATTTGAAATCAAATTTAAGGGTCATTTTTAGTGCAGAAGTGCAACTGGGCCCTCAAAGTAAACACAAAAATACACAAAAAACAGACTATGACCAAAAAAACAGCCAGAAATCTATAAACCATTCAGAAAAATCTTTGTTTGACAGGCAATTATGTTAAATTTACACATTTTAAAAATATATACATATTATTCATTTTGAAATGTGAGACTATTTTCAATCATAAAATCATACTTAAACATTGATTTGACATTTTAATGACAAGGCCTTTTTTTTTAGATTCCTTAATTTAATGCCTTTTAAGACTTTTTAAGGATCTGCGGGAACCCTGAACTAAATAAATGACTCTTAGTTTCAATCAGCTACATTTTATATTTTTTCCACAATTATCATCATCTACTGTCATTAAAGATTAATTTAAATGTAAGTGGGGACCAATGGAAACAACAGGTAATGCTAACAGTCGCAGCTAAAGCTAACCCATGAAACCCATTCACCTAAATTCGTAAAAGGTCCCATGTATTGCTATTTTTCACCGTCATCTCTATTTGTTCTGAGAACCCCAAAAACATAGTATTTGAGGTTTATTTTCTCAAACTCGTCTGTTTTCCAGAGATTTAGCCTGTGAAAAGTCACTTTCTGAGCAACTCTACACAAACGGGCTGATTTGCGGCCGACTTATGCATATTCATGAGTGGGAGTGTCTATTGGCGGGACACTGGCTTTCTCCTCCCCGCATGGTGACGTAGGGCCAGAGGACGGCCAGCCCTCCTCCCACTCCGTAGCCGAGCTCATGCTCATAGACTGTAAAAAATACATACATAGCACTGCGCAAAGGACGCAGTTTACATGTCAATCACGGCAGAGAGCTTCCTGGAGGCGTGGCTTCCCCAGCTCAGTGACACATGAAATCAGTCATCAAAGTGGGAACGTGTCATCAAATAGGAGCGAGGTGTTTGGGCTCACCCTGCAGTAAGAAAGGAGCAAATCACCCTCTAACTAACGAGTGAGGTAATAAATGAAAAAAACATTTTGGACATGTGTATGAAGCCCTAATAGCACTTTTATGATGTTTAAAGCATAGAAAAGTCAATTCAGCTTAACATGGGCCCTTTAAAGGTTGTCGACTTAATCACAAATGTCTCCCCGACTTTTTTTTATTAAAAAAAAAATAAGTCTGTACACAACATATTCCACAGCGTTTAAAAGCTGCAGGATCTGAAAAGCAAGTCATGGTGCTAATGCTAAGCAGATGCCAGCGTTTGGGAAACAGACTCGCCTTGGGCTCATTTAGAGGTGGGGGGGTGGGGGTGAAAATGCAGCCAAAGAGAGCTCAGCATCCATGTACACCCCCTGAAACACATTTCCAGCTTCTCACCATGACAGTGCAGAAAATGTAACAAGCAAACAGCAAAGGGCAGATCAGAGATACAGGAGTTCTCCACCATCCATTACATCCAACACAACAAAGCCTGATCAGTGTAGCTAATTCTACAGCACAAAGAACACATTCCTTATCTGGTCCTTTTCATCATCATGTGCACCGATGACATTAAAGATAAAACAAAAGGTAGAATTGTGGGAGCAAAAGAAAACATCTGCGTAGCATAAAAACACGAGGTCAAAGACATCGCTTACAAATATAACAGAGCCTCGTGGAGTGTGTGCAGCTTAAAGAGCATAATAAAGAGCATTGTTTACCATCAAAACTACCACTTTATAAAGTTCAGATAGTAGCAGACACAACAAAAAAAAAAAAGAGTGGCTTCTAGGGAAGAATAATAATTACGCTTTCCGTTTGTGGGCGGACGAATAACAAATGTGAAACAGTTGTTGGCAAAGCAGTGGCAGCAAAGACAAACTAGTGACACGCGTTCATTACGTTTGTTAATAAAGTCGCTCTGCAAAGCACACGTGTTGGAGGCATTTCTTTAATTGTATGAATATGCACAACACTGAAGCCCTGATTGTAAATGTTTTAACTATGAAGGTTGATATGTTGCAAAACAGGAGCGCTTATAGAATGTGACATGAGCTTCTGTATAAAAAAAAAATCCACACACTAGGGCTGGGCGATATGCCTGGAAAGAGTATCACGATGTAAGTGTTTATATATATTATTGATTCACAATAAGGAATAGAAGAAAAAAAGGCCAAATTTAAATACTTTTATTCTAAACGTGATCTTTAACATTTAAAAAGAGGTCAATAAAACTATGGAAAAAAAACTAAAAAGGATCCTGGTTGCAGAATCTTACGACAGAGTGGGAACTGTCTCCCCTTGTGGCCACAAATTAAAATCGTGACCCCAAAAAAATCTATCATCTCTCAGAAAACAAGAGGTCTACATTTAATTTTTTTCAAGTTTTACTGATTTTTAGAGCAACTCAAAGCAGCACAAGTTGTTATTTTGACTGAAAAAGCTGCTAAATGATCCTAAATGCTTCACCTTTCATGGAACTTAATGGACTAAAAGAGGCTAATCACTAGGGATGTAACAATTCACTCAACTCCCGATACGATCCGATTCACGATCCGATTCTCTCATGATTTATTTTACAAAATGGGACTGTAAACAAATTTTTTTTTAGGAATGTATTATTTTCCTTTTATTTTTCATTGGCAAAATAATCCCTTGATAAACTATTCAAAACAATGCAATTTAACTAAAAATAAATCTTGAATGAAATAAATAAAGAAATAATACAAATGAAGAAGAAAGCTATTAATTTAAATTCTGGTTCTATAGTAAACAATGCAAAACTGCATAATAGTTCTTTTTCTTTTTAAAAGTGCAACGGAAAATGTATTCTGTGCCTTAACAATTGGACTTTAAAACAATAAACAGTCATTGCATTGTATTTATATGAGATATTTGTTTGGACCAGCACAGGGCGCTGGTAACCCAGTGGTCGGTTGGCAGAAATTCTTGCAGTGAAGAAGAGATGCTACACGCCAGCAGACAGAGCTAATTGAAAAATGTGACTTTTACATATATTCACGTAATATTACAGATATTCTTTCACTGCTAAAGGGGTAAGGAATCATTTATGAACATGTTGAAGAGTAGAAGGGGGCCAGAAAGAGAGTAATAGCAGATTCTGCTCGCCACCTCCACTTCTGGACAAGAGGATAAATATATAGCTTCCTCTGCTGTTTAAAAAAACTACTGCGATTCAACCGTGACACCTATGAATCGATTTTTAACTGCCTGACGATTAATCGTTACATCCCTACTAATCACGTCATCAATGACGTCATTTCAACATGGCAGCACACAGGATAACATAGTACCAGTTTTTAAAGTTAATAAAACAAATATGGTGCAAAATAATGTGTTCTGTTCAGCATCGATCTTCTAATAAGGACATTTCAAAGGTTTTATGCCACATTTGTAAAAACAATGGAGGATCATTTTAACAACACAAGTTCTCTATTCCAAATCACACCACACCTTTAATCCAGAACTCTGTGTTACAGCTTTAGGTTATTCTGTGCTTTCTCTCTTCTTTTCTCTGCCTACTTTCCCCCACATCAATGGAGCTTAAATTCACTCTGTGATATTGTTCGTCCATTTTCTCAGTTTGACAGTTAAAGCAGAAAGCTGTCACCTTAGAGTCCAGGCATTTCTCTGCTTATCGATAAAGCTAGACACATTTTGAATCCATAGTAGAATGCGTCTTTCTGAGCAGAGGTGACGATTCTGTGAGCAAAAAGTCCCCTTTGAAGAATGTAATATCCCCCCTTAACAAAATGTAACCTTTAGTTGAAAAACAGTAAAGAATTGTGGATATTCTTCAAAACTAAATGTTCAGTCACACTTTTTAGAACAGTAATAATACATTTGTATTAATTATTATACAGCTAAACTTTTCTTTTGGGGGGGGTTCTTCTCAGTTTGTCAATTTGCACATTCTTCTTCAAAACTCATAAAAATAACAAAATGTTCAATTACATATTTTAGAACAGTAATAATTAGGTTAATATAAATCACAAAGCAAAATGTTTATTTTTTGGGGGGATTGGGCAGTTTTGGGGGAGGGGGGTGCATTCTGACAATTTTTAATTTTGATTTTACCTGTTTTTAGGCAGTAAAAAATATGTAACATCTGGAATAGACTCCAACACTTAACCCCTAACCAGGATGTATTGAACGAGACCTGACGTTCCCAAACCATCGTCGCAACAAAATTATTGAAAAAAATTGTTATTAAAAATTGTGGATATTCTTCAAAACATTCTCACAATTTTGCTTTTTCATCTTACGCATTTTCAGACAGAAAATAATATGTAGGGTGTATTGAACTAGACCAGTGGTTCCCAAAGTGTTTCTGTTGTGCCCCCCTTTGAAAAATGCAATTTCTTTAGGGCCCCCCAATGCTACAAAATGAGTAAAAAATGTAACCTTTATTGAAAAAAGGTAAAATCTGGATTCTTCCTTCTTCAAAACTCAAAAGAAACATAAAATGTGCAATCACATATTTCAAAACACCCCTTAAATTAGTAGTCTTCATGTTATTTTGACTTTATTAAGAAATTAAAGTACACCTGTCAGTTAAATGTTTGTTACTAGTTAGATTAGTACTCCCTTGTTTAGTGAATTATTTCCAACAACCACAGTTCAGCGCAAAATCATGCTGAGCAAAAGCCATTTGTGGACGTAGAAAATTGGACTAAATGTTGTGCAGCGACGTACCATGATGTCTCTATGATGATTAACGACATCACACACGTTTTGTGAACTTTGACCCAAAGTATGTACTTACGGCAGTATAGCGACAGCCGTAGCTTCCGTTGGCATCCCACTGTTCTTATTGGCCAAGCTCTGACAGAGCTGGTGAACGGCAGCTTTGGCCATTCCATATCCAACCATGCCTAGAGAGAACAGAGAAACATTTAGGATACCAAAACACATACAATCATATTTTGGATTATACTGTTTGATCTCAAACAAATTGCAAATGCAATAATACAATAAACAAAAATAATGCAGAGTGCTTCCCTCCAGAAAAAAGAAAACAATAATTATATATAAATATTACTGCATAAAACATACTTTTTATGTTCGAAAGTGAGTGGGTGGAAGTAGAAACGTATTAGTCAAGCCCCTTTTCCTACAGTACAGTAACATCTCATTTTCAGCATCCTGTTTTCTAACCATTGCTGCTATTGATAAATTAATTTTGTCTGATTCTTTATATAATTTTGATTATAACACACACAAAAAAAACACACATTACACACTTTCAAAATTGCCATACAGCATAAAGATATTTTATTTGAATATTGCTAAAGCAACAAGATCCAAAACAACAGACTTGTATAGTTGGGAGAAATGTTTTCAATTGTGAGCATCTGGAAATGTGTAGTTGAGCCTTTTGAAAAAAATGCAGATCACATGTGTCCCCCCATCCCCCAACCCACATCAGGCTTGAAGGAACCGACCAATCAAAACAAGGGGTGGTGACAATAGATGTGTTTGACTTGCACGCCTTTGCATAATACATATCTGATAACAAATAAAAGTAAATTTTACTTAAAAGGGAAACTTCTTGGTTGCCATTATTAAGTGGTAAAAATAATTTAAAACAATTACAAGTCGACTATTTGTCATTTTTAAAATGCTCAATATAGTGACTACCTAAAAGCTTTTAGGAGCAGACATTTATCTCATTAAATTATATTAAAGAAAACAGAAAAAGTGAACAGAAAGTTAAATACTTGAGTTGAGTTCAGAGTTTTTCCACTGAGTGTGAGGAATTCTGACCTTAGACAAAGCAAGGAAGAAGGAAACCTAAAACATATTTAAAGATCATGTAAATTATAAGGTACAGTATATTATTTACATTAAGTTAATCAGTAATTAATTTAATGTGTTGACAAGAAAGCCCAATAAATGCTGCCACACAAAAATGAGTAAATGTCTTGAGTTCAGTAATAAAACTTGACACACAATGAAAAAACTCTAATGAATGCATTATAACACATTTATAAAGTGACTGCCTGTAAACAAAAGTAGCTTCAACAAATTGTCTTTTGTCCCGACCTGAAAGAGAATTAATAATTCAGTCATAAAAACCCAGTTATTTACCGACTCTCACTGTTAAAGGTGTTTAAAATAAATTAGCACAATATGGCCAGTCTGTTAAACAGCCTGCACTATTACCCTCTAATATTTGATGCTTAGAGCAATAATTTATATCAAATCTTACAGAGGGCTTTGAATAGTTTCATGTCTTTGAGGATAATTCTTTTTTTTTTTTTTTGGAAGTCACATGCAACAGCAGAGCGATCACCTCCAGGGATCAATGTCTTTAAAACCCTTTGTGCACCATCATGTGATTTTCAGAGTTTGTCTTACCTTCTCACACAATCAGGTTAGAATGTAACTAGAATTAACTCATTAAAAAGTCACCTCAGAGACTGATCCTCCAAAGCAGGGGTTCTCAATCTTGGGGTCAGGAACCCAACACAGGGAGGATGCTGCCAGATGCCTTCAAAAAACTAAAAATATTTTTTTAATAATTTGAGCCCATTTTTGCTTTTATTTTTACCCTTTTTCTGCAACTACACCAGCTTGCCATATTTTAACCAATTTTTATCACTTTCTCTTGCCATATTTTGGCTCCTTTTAATGTATTTTTGCTACATTACTCCCATTTCTGCATCAATATTCAATGCCTTCTCTGCATATTTTTCCACTTTCGAGACATTTTCGGCACTTAAACCCATTCCACCACTTTTCTCACCTAGTGTTGAATATGTGACCCATTATTGTCACTTTAAACCTCTTTCACCATATTTCATGCTTATTTTTTAAACCCTCCAGGATTTTGTGGTATTGCGATCGCACCTATTAATTAAAATTCAGCCAATACCCGCAATTTCTGCGCGGCCCAGCAATTCTGTCCAATCACCGCAACATTTCTGCAATTTCGGTCGATTCGGCGGCACAACGTGGCTGAAGTACCTCCGCCTTGTGCAAGCCACATCAACATCTAAAGCTGGCAGCCACCATCAGCCGCCGGGAAGAATCTGGAATGGACTGATTGAATTGGGGATTTTAAATACAGGCTGATACAATCTGATCTTTTTCGCTGATAGACCGATATTCGACACTGATATTGGTTCGGGATACGGCCTCGTAGAAATTCTGCTGAGTCATTCCCTTGTCTCCAATTTTGTGGAGCAAAGCTTTCAGAGTGAAGGTTGTAAACTCCTCAGAACACACGTCCGACTGTGAAATTGCATGTTTTTGTTTTTAAGTTGGAAAAAAAAAAAAAAACTTGATTCTGAGGAATCCTGATGTCAGACTGGTAATCCATTACATTATCCTGATGAAAACAAAAGACATGAGGCTGCCTTGGTGAGTTTCAGCAGAGCCAAAAACTATCTGTCCGTGACAATAATACATAGACAGCAGACACAACTGCTGACTCGCTGTCCGCCTGAGTCGTCAGCCAATGAGCATCCAGGCTTTTCCAAGGAATGCTGAGCCAGGCCTTTGTGCCGCTGTGGGCGAGGCTGTGGCATTGGACCTAAGCCCATCACATGCCCAGCTGACTCTGTGAGGACCACAGTCTGACAGCTTTGACCTTTGCTTCATCAGGATTTAACACAGCAGCAGCAAGCAGGGCAATGGTGCTGATGTAAAATTACAAGTACTTTAAACATGTTAGTGGGCTGCCAGCTTCTGGAACAGTGCATCTCCATGTGCAAGTACCCACAAACTGGTCTCTTGAAAGCATTTGTGTGCTCAAGCCTCACATCAAAACAACTGGATGTTTTGGGACTCAAACCAAAATTATTTCTACTGTTAAAGTCAATTTTAATGTCAAGCTCTATCAAAAGATCACAGTCAATACTGGAGGTTTGGTTTTGTTAGGGGACATATCATGCTAAATCCACTTTTTTAGCCCTTAAATGCATTTTGTTGTATATATAGAAGTACAGAAAAGTTCAAATTAGTCTCTTCAGGTGCTCCATTGATATCTTTATATTCTGTTTTGGGCATATTTTTCAATCTGTTTCGATTTTTCGATTCTCTATTACGTTTTTTGAACAATGACGTCACAGTATTTGCAGCGGAACTGCCAAATTCGGACATCGACTCCAGGCCCAACACTTTTTATTTCTCGCTTTTATTTTGTAGTCCAAGCTCAAGGATGCCGAAGTTACGAGAGGATAAGTCAAAATGTTCGGTTGTTGGATGTAGTAACCAACACGCTTCATTACACCGTCTCCCAGCATCAGAACCTTTTCGAAGTGCCTGGTTGAGTTTTATTTTTCACGGATATGTACCCACATCTGTGGGTAAGGTCATTTTTGTGTGCACGAAGCACTTCAAGGATGACTGCTTCGCCAGTATAAAGAAGGATTTGCCGAAAGACGAAAGTCTGATTGAGGGGTCAATTCCTTCTATCTTTGGAGACGACGAACAGAGCACTTCGGTAGTGTGTGATAAGACGTCCCTGTCATTGTTTTGTTAGCATTAGCAGATGCACCGTCTTCATGTTAGCGCTGTGTGCTCATTTGAGATCCTTGATATAAATGGCCTCCGTGATTTAATTTAAGTCTAAAGTTTTCATTAGTAATTTCATTTTGCCGTTTTTGTCTCCGAAAAGACTGTATTAAAATGCATTTCGTGACGTTAGCTTGGCGCTAGCGTTAGCTCACTTGTTAGGGTTCTGCAGGTTCATCATCTTCATTTTCATCTCTCTCCGCCGGGTCCGACTCTGGCTCAAACATGTAAGGCTGGATGGACAAGTCTTCTGTTGTTGACATTTTGTAAATAACCGCTGAATAAACATTTTCTGCGCCGCTAGACAACCGTATCTCTTCTATCAAACTACAAAAATGGCTGAACAGGGTGGAGTTGAACTGAGTGTCACCTCTGCAACCTGGAGAGGGGGCGGGGTATGAAGTGTCTCATTTGCATTTAAAGAGACCGCACCAAAACGAGTTGCTCTTAGAAGCACATCAGAAAAGGGGTAGAAAAGGGGCCTGTGGAGCTAAAATAATGAATTCAGACCCAAGCATTGCAGTTCCGCTTTATATAGACAACTGTGTGATTTATATGTAAAAAGGAAGGATTTAAAAGCATGATATGTCTCCTTTAAAAGCCTTTTTAGACCAGCTGAGAGTTTTTAAAACCTTCAATTTCATCAGACTGCATCAGAATCATAAGAGGTGTTGCGACACGATCAGTGATCCAATTACATGGTGATCCTGATCGCTTCTGTACAGAGGTGGGAAGAAGTCACTGCTTCACATGTAAGTCTCAAGTCTTGTCACTAAATTCCAGAGTCAAGTCTCAAGTCAAGAACAGAGTCCACGTCAAGTCTCAAATCAAGCCCATTAGAGTCAAGTCAAGCCCTGAGTCAAAGCCATGAGAGTCCAAGTCAAGACCATTAGATTCAAAGTCAAGACCTTTAGTCCACGTCAAGTCTCAAGTCAAGAACATTAGAGTCCAAGTTGAGTCTCAAGTCAAGAACATTAGAGTCCAAGTCAAGTCTTAAGTTAAGGCCATTAGAGTTTCAGTCAAGCCAAGGCCGTTAGAGTGCAAGTCAAGGCTCAAGTCAAGAACATTAGAGCCCAAGTCGAGTCTCAAGTCAAGACCATTAGAGTCCAAGTCAAGTCTCAAGTTAAGACCATTAGAGTCCAAGTCAAGTCTCAAGTTAAGACCATTAGAGTCAAAGTCAAGACCATTAGTTTAAGTCAATTCCTGAGTCAAGAACATTAGAGTCCAAGTTGAGTCTCAAGTCAAGGCCATTAGATTTTCAGTCAAGTCAAGGCCGTTAGAGTCCAAGTCAAGTCAAAAGTCAACTTTAATGTACAAGTCTTAACAAGCTAGTGCCATTTTACAGAGCAAGTTTATTCAACCGATAAAAACAATGAATTACTTGAACACAGTACATTTTTGTCAAATAATAGTGTTATAATTTGACATATCAATCCAGCATCTTTTTAGATTCATTTTTTCCACAGTTTTATAATCGTACTGGGAAGTAGAATGAGGTACAATTTTTTCCAAATCAATTATTAATCACATATTAATCTTTAAATCCAAAGGATATCACTCTTGGAATCCTTTTCTCTGTGAGTGCATGCACGTCTCAGCCCAGGTTGATGTGTTCAGCTGCTATAGTCAAGTCTTCCCGAGTCAATAGGCTCAAGTCTGAGTTAAGTCAAGAGTCATTTGTTTTCAAGTCTAAGTCGAGTTGCAAGTCCTTCATAAATTTGTCAAGGTGAGTCTAAAGTCAACAAATTTGTGACTCTAGTCCAAGTCATGTAACTCAAGTCCACACCTCTGCTTCTGTGGAGCCATCATCAACCGCTAGCTTCAGTATCTGATGGTGAAATTTACGAGTAACTGCAAACTTCAGGACCATCAGGAAGGACCGGGACCGCTGTTGTGTTGAGTCACAGAATTTACCATAACACCCAGTACGGTTGATGTTGTGGGAAAATCACCACACGAACCTACAGACCATTGAAACCACAAATCCATCAACCAGTTTCCCTTTTTTGTGTTTCTTGGATCCATTTTATCGACTTCCCCCACGTTCCCTACTGTGAGCTGAAATAGATTAACCCTCCCTCTGATCATTTCATCAATTCCCTGTTTAATGACTTCACACCCTGGCGTGACACAAAAGCAAAGCTGGTCATCAGCTCGTTAAAAGGACAACAGTAAACACACCTCCAGTTCCCGACTGGGCAGCTTTTGCTCCCGCTAACGTCAGTAAGCCGCCTGGTTTCAGATGTAAGGCCGCCAGGTGACTGGAGATAGTGGACGTCCACACGCTCTGTTTCCACATCAGATCGGCATTTTTGTACAAATCTGAAAAAGAACACAATCAAAGAGATTCCCATTGTAACAGATGTTTTACTGACAAACAATGTGCTTTGTATGATAAGTATTACATTATGGAGAGAATGAACTCATTCAATATTGGTATGTTTATTGTAGGCAATAACCAACATTTTTAATAACACAGAGAAAGAAATCAGACAATATCAATATCCGCCATTTTATGGGCACAACTTTCAATTGGTGAAAACATCAAAAATGTCACATTGGTAGTGATTTCAGAGTCACACTGGCATCAGTGGAGGGTTTTATTTTATTTAAATGTTGTTTATCGTCACAAGCAGCTTTAAGATTTGAGCGTCACAATGTATATTTACCAAAAAATAAATAACTAATAAAGCAAGGTTCAGTGCGTCTTTAGTTAAGATAACCATACTGAATATTGCTAGCATTAAATTCCTTTTTTAATGATACAGATCAATTTTTGTTTCAAAAAACTCAAACCTTTTTTTTTACATTACCATTTTCTTTTCATTTTTTTAACCATAATTTTTTTCTTTTTACCATAATTATTTTTTTCTTCTTTCTTACATTACCATTTTTCTTTTTTTTACATCAGCATTTTCTTTCCTATTCTGATTTTACCATTAACCTTTTTCCTTTTCTTTTTTTTTACCATTAACATTTTATTTTTTTACTATTATTATTAATATTATTATTATTATTATTATTATTATTATTATTATTATTCTTTTTTAACCATTACTATCTTCTTTCCTCTTTTGACCATAACTTTTTTTTTCTTTACATATTTTCTTTTTTACAATAAACATTTTTGTTTTTCCCATTGCCCGTTTTTTTTTTTTATTAGCTTTAAACTGCAATAAAGCAATAAAAAAGTATGTTAATCTGGTTTACATTCATGGGTTCATATATAATGAGTCCAGTTCAGCATTTCCCCATCATGTGTTTTAAACGTATACTACAGTAAACATTAATGGAAGCGCTAACAAGCTTTAGCATTTTTACAACCAAAAAAGAAAAAAACTTGGACATTCCGCTGCAGCTTTTAAAAGAGAAAGTGTTTCACTGACATTCCAATAAATTATTAACACATAAACAAACACACAAGGCAACAAGGTTGAATTCTGACCTTTGGAACTGCAGCTTCCTCCAGCCCATCCTCCAGCCACACACAAGATGGCGTCCACTTTCTGTTCCCCTAGCAACTGGGCAACATCTGCCGTCACCTGCACAGAACAGCGGACAAACATTAATATGTAAACATCAGCAGCGTGTCACATCGCACACCAGCTGGAAACCTTTGGTTCAGATCATGCAGCACAAAGCAGTGAGAGGAAGTGGAGAGAACATTTGTAAAAGAAACAAGAGCGATGGCATCAAATGATTATATCTATACAACATTACCAGCAAGAAATGTCATTTTCTGTTTTTCAAACAACCAAAATCAGTCCTGCAGAGCTTCAGCTATGCACGTTTTCTCCACAAACACTGTAATGAGTGGCTTTTTGTTAAGCTTACAGCATTACAACAGTATAACATGAATCAATTTCAGTGTGTAACACAAAAGGCAAGATCTCAGATCACTTTGCAGTGATGTCTGTTCTTTCATGTGCGCAAACGCACGCACACAAAATCTAATTTTCTTATTTTAACCATTCCAGTATTGTTCATTTCCCACTGTTCTATGCTGCCTTTAAATTGTTACTATAGTGATGAACGCAGCGAATAATACCTAATAATAAAAATGAAAAAATATGGCAACTTTAGTAATGGTATAGCAATGTACAGAAATTGTGTTCTATGTCGGTAAGACTATGGTTTTCTTTTGTATAAAGGTAGCTTGTATTATAAATATAACATGTTAATGGGTAGTACTGTATATATTATTGCTATATGTACATTGTTTATATAGTATGTATGTACAGTATACATGCATGTATAGGTGTATATTAGAGGTTGACCGATATAGCGACTTTTTTTTAAAGATCGGCCATTGTCATTAAAGAACATACAGGATTTGGATGTATGAATATACAACAACAACAAAGATAATAATAATAGCATGTGAACGGGAGAGGTAAAAGCCAATAGGCTTACAAATAAAAAGCTGATATAATAGGATAAGGATATAATATTATAGTGCCTGATCAAATATCCTTACCCTATTAGGATAAGGATATTTGATCAGGCACCCGTGTGGGCAGCTGCAGCCATCACTTGACTGACAGAAGGACCCCGCATTTATATCATATGAATGTTTCAATCGTCTTTCATAATCAATGTGCTTTAAAAAAAGAAAATTTAAAAAAAAGTATATCAGCTTTTTTTTTTTTTTTTTTTTTACAGTATCTGCATCAGCCTTTGAAAATCCTATATCGGTCGCCCTCTAGTGCGTATATGTGTATGTATATACAAGTAGCTCTTAGATCAATTGGTTATACTGGTCATAAGAGGGGAATGATTAAATGAGACTTTTCTTTTTTACACATTTTTTGGACATGTAAATGTTTAACTGAAATCTTCTTACCTTGTATTTTTGACTTGTTTTAGAAATTAACTTGTTTTATGACAATAACTTTGTTATATGGTTTGTACTTAACATGTTAAAAAATATCTCCCAGGCTCCCTGAACGCATCATTAGTCCACGCTTATTTGCGACGTATAATACACGCATGCTGACGTAGGAAGTGAGAAAGATGAACTGAAACTAAACTTCATTAAAACACACATGAATTATTATTATTAACAGACCGTCACGTGTCACAGAGAAAGATGCATGCGCTGCAGGTATGAAAGTGCGCGTGCGCCCCACCTGTCCAGCCTGGTCCGTGAACGACTCGCTCATCTTCACCAGCACGTTTTCATTCGCCTCATCGTTTGCTGCGATATCAACACTAGCGACCCACTGCAGAGAAATAACTCCATTACACACAGACACAGAGAGAAATAACAGCATCTGGTCACAGGCGCTGTGCTGCTGCTGCTAGCTTCAGTTAGCTTGAGGCTAACTCACCCATCCTTTGGACTTGAAGTACTGCACGCACTTTGAGCCCAGAGCTCCACGGCCTCCGTACACGATGACCCGCTGAGATGAAGACATGTTCAGGGTCCTGCAGACAGACTGTGGGGCTCCGGGTTACGGGGTCGGCTCATATAAACCCAGAGGACCAGCACCGGGAGGAGGGACCGAGGGAGGCGTGTCTCAGTCCGAGCAACAAGTGGGCAAATCCCTGCGCTACGTTCAAAGACCGTCAGAAACCAGAGACTTCTATACTACTGATGATTCTCTTGTCACTCATTTTAGTTCAGGGGCCAAATACGGACTATTTTGACCTCACGTTGGCCGCAGGTTTTATGTGGGGAAAAAAGAACAATTTCATTATCAATTGTGCCTTTGTTTTTAATACTAGTGCCTGCTGGATCTTCACTTAAAAATATATATATAGATTTTTGTAATCAGCTTTTGTGTAATTTAGAGGAATTTTGTGTAACTGTTTTGAGAAATGGCAAGATCTATCGAAAATTGAGGGTTCTTAATTTCCACAATTTGCAATTAAAAGTGACTGCACTCGTTTGATATAAAACAAGAAAAATGGCTTGCATCCTAAAATATTGTGATGCCGGTGAATCCAGCCTTGGTGTTGTTCTGTGTTGCCATGTCTGGGTTGTCACGTTGGGTGTTTCCCGTGTGTGTTTGCCGCCCTCGGTTGATGTATGTGATTGTGATGTTTCCTTTTGTTGTGTCCTCACTCTCGCGTTAGTTCGTGGCGGTCGGGAGTAGAACGAGATTTAGATAAGTGTTGGCGGGAGGAGAAGTTAGTTCATGTCTGACAGTGTGGATGGTGTGTGTAACAACACTGTGTACGATTGTCCTGCTCTATAACCAGCAATTAAAAGCGACTTCTGACAAGACTTCAGCAATCCTTATTTCACGGCTCATCCACACTACATTATTAAATTGCCCATATAGCACGCATACGTCTCGCCGATGTCGGCCTAAGATCGTGCGTCAGCGTTCTACTCCTAATGCGTCATTTTGTGTGTTTTTCCCCATTAATCGGTGATAACGCTTATGAAATTGTAGAAATGTAAAATGTCACTTCCATGAAGCTGTTTTTGTGCTGGGACTCTTTTGGCTATGATGCTGAAAATACATTTATGAGCAAACGCTCTCCATAATTCGTCTCGCCGATGCAACTTCATTCATTGTGCTGACGTCGGCGAGATGTATGTGTGTAATCAGGGTGGTGAATTTGAGATATCTACAGGTGGATTCGGTAATTTACTCAATAATTCATGTTCTCTCTGTTATTTTTACTGTCTCCTGCGGGCCAAATTGGTTGCTCTAAAGGGCCCAATTTGGCCCTCAGGCTTTGAGTTTGACACGTGTGCTAAAAATTCTAATATCATTTTTGTTTTTTGTCTTTATTTACATTTTTGTATAGGGTATACATACTTACTGTATACTTTATAGTCCTGATGAATAGATTGTGTGCCTGCTGCTAAGTACATTTTAAATGTTCATTAAAATAAATGAGAACATTTTTCGGTCATAGTATTTGATGTTTGGAACATTTAAAAAAATAATATATATATATATATATATATATATATATATATATATATATATATATATATATATATATATATATATATATATATATATATATATATATATATATATTATTTCATTCTTTACAGCATTTTGAATTTTGCTTTATGTGAACAATTGGAGTTGATGCAAAATATCATTTCACCAGTTTTTTTCCACTTATGGAGCCAATAAATAATTTGTTAAAAACAAATGACCAAATTCTCTATGGTGTCTTAGTGCAATATGTGTATTTTCGGATTGTTGTCCTATTAATTACATTTGTTTAGCTGCTTAACATGGACTAATGACAAACACTACCTCACTGCACCATCTATTAGTAAAGTACTTTTTTTTATTTTAGACATTTAAATTGAAGACGACCCTAGATAGTCACGACCCCAAGGTTAAAAAGCGCTGATATAAGCACTTAAAAATCAGCGTTCGATTGCAGTAACTCATAAAGCTTTCAAAGATGAACCTGTTGTTCCTTTTTTTTTAGTACCAGACAATGACACCGGATGGAGGCCCAGTGAGGGTTAATCTAAGATCAGTGTATCCAAGGTGGTTGCCGTGGTGACGCTTGTTCATACTCCGTCTCATTTAAATAATTCCAGATTTATTGGTTTTGATTTCCTGGTCAATATACTGGCAGAATATTAGAGAAACCAACCTCTCCAGATTGAGGAACAGCTACAGTACAGTCTGTAATATAATCTGGTGACGTAGATTAAATGCAAGAGGAGAGTTAAATAGGTTAAACCCAATGAGGAGTAAAATAGAATTTAATGATCATGCTCAGAAAGAGCGCGCTCTCTAAATGTCATGTTTTGGTTGCACTTGTAGTAATTAATGGAAACTGTGGTTGTCACTGGTGCCATTGGTCACATTTGTATTTTTGTTACATCTCATTAAAAAGTGAGGGAGGACTGAGCTGTGAGGGGGTCACATCATCCTGTACTGCAGTGGTTCTCAAATTTATCAACCCGCAACCCCAAAAAATAAAGTGACTATTTGTACGGTTGCCGTACGGACAACCAACGGTGCTACTGATACGGTTACCGGAAATCCATAAAGTCAGCAACATGATGGTCCATTGTTCTATGAATCTGTGATAACCACATTTATTTATTCATCTGAATAAAATCCACTGTTATCCAGGAAGTTTATTATTATTTGCACCATAGTATGTAGTCATCTTAGAGATATAAATCCTTGTTTTAATCAGAAATAAAATGGGTTAAAAGTGACCAAAAATGGCAGAAAAGGTGGTGAAATGGAATTTTAAAAACTACAAACATTGGTTAAAAGTGGCAAATTAGAGTGGGCAAAAACAGACAGAACGTGGTAAATAGGTTCAAAGTGTCACTTAGGAGAACAGTTATTTTAAACTGGCAAATAATGGGTATGATAAAATATTAAATATGGTTTAGAGTGCATGGTTAAAAGTGACAATAATGAGTCAACATATCTGATGTGGAAAAGTGGTGGAAAGGGTTTATTAGTTCTGCAAAGGTCTTTAAAGTGGAAAAAACGTGGCAAGTGGCAGAAATGGGAGTAATGTAGCCAAAATGCATTAAAAGGAGGAACAATATGACAAGAAAAATTGATCAAAATAGGTTAAAATGTGACAAGTTTGGGGTAGTTGCAGTAAAAGGGTGAAAAATAAGCAAAAATGGGCTCAAACTGTTCAAAAAATATTCTTAGTCACAACCCCATTATCCCAAGGTTGCGAACCCCTGCTGTACTGTACATTACACACGGTCACCCCATGAATAAATAGTAGCTATGAGAAAGCAGTGAGAGCAGAAGGTGAACCCAACACTGGATCCAAACCTATAAAGATTTCCCAGTAAAGCCTGTAGATTAGGAGCTGGAATGAATGTATGGAATGGAAAGTTCTTCTTGCTGCAAAGGTCACACGACTTCTTTGGCTTAGAGAAAACTGCTGACATTTAGTGCAAAAAGTCTTATTGATTCACCATGAATCTGGCATTCTTAATATGAAATAAGCCAAGGAAGTCACCATTGAGCAGCTGGTGTTTACCCACAGCAATTTATCACATCTGGAGGTTTGAAAAATAAAATAAAAAAGAAAAATGTGTTCCTGCTTTAAAAATGCACATATGCTTCAATAGGAAACCTTAAAACACGATTCTCTCCAACTCATCTGCTAAACTTTTGCCTTTAATAGCTTCCTTTAAGACAATTTTTTACAGAACTGTAAGGTTGATAATCAGAACTACGCAGATGACACACAACTATATCTATCACTGAACCCAGATGACTATGGTCCCATAGAGGTGTTGTGTGACTGCTTAAAAAAAGTAAACTTCTGGATGAGTGAAAACTTCCTTCAACTAAAGCATGACAAGATGGAGGTGATTGTCTTTGGTAACAAAGAAAAGAGGGCTGCTTTTTTGTCATTTTGTGTTTTTAGAGTCACTTTGTGTATTTTTGTTACTTTGTTTATTTCTCATGTGTGGTTTGGAGTCATTTTGTGCATTCTTGTTGCTATTTGTGCATTTTTGGAGTAAGTTTGTGTATTTCTGTTTATTTTTAGTCATTTTCTGTGTTTTTGAAGTCACTTAGTGTATTTTTGTTACTTTTTTTTTAATCTCCTTAAGTCATTTTCTGTGTTTTTGGGGTCATTTTGTATGTTTTAGGGCCAGTTTGTGCATTTTTTTTGGGTGAAGTTGTGTGTATTTGCTCTTTCTTTCTGTCTTTTTGTGTGATTTGGAATTTTGGAGTCATGTTTGTGCATTTGATTTGAGGCCCACACAGTTAAAGAGAGGGTTGCATGTGGTCCGCGGGCCATATATATATATATATATATATATAAATAAATATCCTATTTACATATTGTTTCATTATTCACTCGAGTAAACCTCATCACGGCATGACAAGAGGCTGTTACTTTTCATAAAAGGTATTTTCTGCACAATTGAGCACACACTGTGAGTTAAAGCCTGCAGTGCTTCTTGGAGTTTGTTGACTTTAAACACAGAGTGCAAGGCTTTAAAATGAAGGTTTAAATTATTAAATGCATCTTAAATGGTCAACAGCAAAGACACATAGCTGCAAAACGGAATATGACTACATTGGAAACAATATCAACGGTAATACCGTATTTTTCAGACTATAAGGTGCACTCTTTAATTTTCTCAAAAATCGTCAGTGCGCCTTATAATCAGGTGCGCCTTATATGTGAAATTAACTACTGTGCTTCAACATACTGAACTGAAAAAGTGAGTGTATTGTTCTGTATTTTATGTGTTAAACCTTAACAATGTTGAGAATTATTTTTAATGAGTTGAATAAAGTTTGACTTATCTGACTATTTTATTTCGCTTAATGCATCTTAATAATAATAATAATAATAATAATAATAATAATAATAATAATAATAATAATAATAATAATAATAATAATAATAATAATAACAACAACAACAAACTGGTGCGCCTTATGTATGAAAATAGACCCAGTCAGACCCATTCATTGATAGTGCGTCTTATAATCCGGTGCGCCTTATAGTCTGAAAAAAACGGTAAGTGTTTTTAAATGGCACAGTTTGAAACTTTGGCTCAAACGGTTGAAGTCCCTTTTTTCCTGGTTATATCCTGACCTTTCACGCTGTCAGTAACACTTGTGCTTTTCTTGCTAAGAATCAAAAACATGATGTATATGTGTGAAGCTCTTTCATTGTACGGCGTGTCAGAAAATAAACCTACATTTGTTCAGATTCATGTCTTTGACTTAGATTTCTTGCACCACACTACAAAGAAAGTTCACCTTTTTTTTTTTCTAATGCCTCAAGCTGAGGAGGAAACTAAATTAAAAGTAAATATATCCAATTTAAATCAACTCAGCTGGTTGCACTTATTGAATTCTTAAGCAACCTTTTTCTCTCTAAAGCTAATCTCATAGCTGACAGGAAAGGGGCTTTCAAAGTAAAATGTTTCCTTTGTGTTGCAACCAAGAAACAAACATTGATCAAAGGACGTTTGGGACCTTTACTATCACGTCACGTAAAAAGTCAGAAGTGAAAGTAATAGATTGCAAGTACTCACGTTACTGTAATTGAGTTGATTTTATGGGTACTTGTACTTTTTGTGTATATTTCTAAATCTGTAATTTTATTTGTACCCAAGCAGTGGTTCTCAAAATTTTGGCTCTAGTACCCCTTTCTGTTTTTTGGGAATCCAAGAACGCTCAGAATAATATATATAAAAAAAAACAACCATAGAGTGTAATGATGTATTGAATTAGTGATAACGCACATCTACCTATAAAAGCAAGGGACGTCTGTGTGTGTGTGTGTGTGTGTGTGTGTGTGTGTGTGTGTGTGTGTGTGGAGCAAATATCTCCCCAACGCGGTGTGAGTTCGACCTGAAATTTGGTCAACGGGTTCCAAATACCCCAAGTGTGTGTATCTGAGTAAAATAAAACTAAAAACTAAACAATATTTATACAAAAAGTACACAAAATGACAACAGAAATGCATACAAATATACAAAAAGGCTCCAAAAACACACAAAATTACTCCAAATAACATACATTACAGAAAAATACAGCCTCACCTCTGTCAGTCTGCCCCAGGGCAGCTGTGGCTGCAACAGTAGCTTACCACCACTAAGTGTGGAGTGAAAGAATAATGCCTTAATTCTGTAAAGCGTCTTTGAGTGTCTATGATAAAGTGCTATATAAAATGTTGTGACCTCTATCTGTAAAAAGTGCTCTATAAATAAAGTTTACTTATCAAAAAAACTCATTTTAAAAATAAGTGGAATGAAAATTAAAATCATTATTTGGGACTTTCCATATGGGGAGAGATTTGCCTCAAAAATGTTCACAAATATATCCACAATTTTCACATGTATTTTTTAGATTTTAACGTGTTTTTCAGATTTTCACGTTTTTTAAAAAAAATATTTTCATATGTGTTTTTCAGATCCACAAATATATTGACAATTTTCACATGTGTTTTTTTTGTAATTTTCACATCCACAATCCATGATTTTCCCATGTTTTGCAGATCTACAACTATATCCACAAGTTCTACATGTGTTTTGTAATTTGGTTGTGTGCATCTATCAGGAATAAATGTGCTTGTGAACTTTGAAAATGTGAAAATCTTGGACACACTTGTGAATATTTTTTAGATAAATCTCTCTCCATGTTTTATAGATGCTGGACTTGAATTTACAAAGTGATTTGAAGCCAAAAATCAAAGTTTTGCTTAAAAACCCACAGAAGCCCGACATGTCAGCAGGTCAACACTAGATGTCCCTGTTTGTCTTTAGTTGAACTGAACAGTCTGATCCAGGGCTGTCACACATGTAGATTACACACACATTATGCAGAGACTCAACCAAACAGACATTATCACTAATGGGAAGCAGAACATAAAAACACCCCTGGTCTCAACACAAAGTATGAGCTCAGAAAACAAACGTGTGCATCTGAGGCTTCATGATCTAAACTGAGATGATGAGATGGCCAGGCCTGACGCGTGTAATGTCTGGGATCTCCAGCAGCTCAATCTAAAGTGGATTATTAGTGTCAGAAGTTTCCTGGAGGGCAAGAGATGGAAGGAAAAGAAGGCCAGGGCTAAGCTGTTGTTAGACACAAGCAGCTAATGCAGGGTAGAAAACACAGAGGCTCCTCACAGATAGACTTTAGATCTCTGTGCAGAAGCAATAAGGTGAGGTGTGATGGCGTGATAGTGACAGAAGGGAGGGGCTCCACTACTTTGGGCTAAAGCTGTGATTACACTGGGATTGGAATGAGAAGCTCAGGGAAGCCCCAGCTTGTGCTGCAGGAGCTTATTGGAGTTTTACTTTCATCAGGGGAGGGAAATAATCAAAATGGAGGTCAGGAAAGAATCAAGGCTGGGATTGAGGCTTCCATGTCTGGGACTTTGGGTTTATAAATTGGAAAATATGGGAAATATGGAAAACCTTTGGAGCAAATTCAATATCTGTGACATAAACTATATACTGTAGATCTGCTAGTGCTTAAATATGGAGCACATGTTCTCAATTGTGTTTTACTAGGGCATGACGACACTGTCTGTAAGGAAGGAAAAGATGACATTACTTAAAAATATGCACTTGTTGCATAAAAAAACTTAACTTACAAGTTCTTTACATCTAATTCATCTAAGTAAATATAACTTATAAGTTAATCAAACTTAATTGAGCCATCTAAGTCAACATATATATTTTTTAAGGCAACATGTTTGCATATTTTTGTTAAACGTATTGTTCTCTTCAGCTAGACTTTATTATAGTGAAGTAAAAAGTGTCACTAGTACTACTAGTGAAATAGTGAGTCTACTCGTAGCTAGCCCACTAGTAAACAAAAATCTTAATCTAATAGAAAAACTTTATGATGCACAAGAGCAGAAGTAGATCTTTGTGCTGCAAAATTGTTGATAGTACAGTGTTTCTCAATTCGGGGAACGTGTAACCCTAGGGGTACGCGATGGCTACTACATGGGTAATTGGCAGAGAGAGAAAGCGGAAAAATAACAAATGAAAGCATTAAAACAATGGGGTTTTAGAATTTATTTGATAATTTTTAGTTAAAAAATGATAATCATAATAGTGCTGATGGACATGATCTTGATTAGAACATGAACTGAAAATACAAGAGTCAGTCTTGGTCCCACACCAGGTGGGCGATGACTAACCTGGCAAGAGCCAGACTGATGTGTAGCCCCTCCCTCTAACTCCAGTTCTCCACATCAATCAAGGGTCTGTGTCTGGTGAATCCTTTCGGAACCATCGAGGGACATAAACAGAATGCTTGAAGCTGATTGAGTGAAGCGCCCGTCCATCATGATTTATTTTAACCAAACACACTGTTATGTAAGTAACTTACAAATTGCAACCCGTTAGCTGCTGAAGAACTTTATTGTGCCTCACACAAAACACACTAGCACACCCACCCCATTGTCTTTTCCAACAGCTCTGATGTCATACCACAGTCACAACGGGTGCTGGGGTGGTACGTACACAACACACATGGTAACAAATGATGTCGTAATCGGCATGCGCCGCAGAGACGCTGCTACCACAACAACAAGGCTCCGCTGGTAAAAACTTTATTTTGGGAAAGTAATGCTGTGGTCATTATGTCGTTGAGTGACTTTTGACGTTTTTTGCAACACGAATATGTGAGTAAAGGTCACGTTAACCATCCTTCTGCGTCGACATCTTTCTATTTAGCCCAGCTCGTTCCTCTCCCCGCAACTGCGAATACCCCAGTTTTGCTTCAACGCTTCTGCCTTCGTCACACCCGGATATCCCGCCCTAAACCACAACACTGCCTCATGGTTGGTTCGAACTTTTTCGGTTTGAATTCGAAACGCAAAGGCGGGAGCAGAACAAGATGGATTCTGGTGTTTGTGAACAGCAGGAGAATCCATCTTTCAGGCCAGGTTAGGAGATGACTGTGAATGATAAAAACTCTAGAAATAAATCTGTTAACGAGCAAACAAATACTGTTTCATTCCACTTATTTACAAAATGAGATTGTTTAAATTGTGTGTTATCATTCATTCATCCCATCATTATGCTCTATAGTAGTTTTTTTAATAGTATTCTGAGCAAAATGTTGTAGTTGTGCAAACGGGGGAGGCTACTTGTATTCAGAAGTAAGAGAACAGGGTTACTTTAGCCAAAAAGGCTTTGAGAACCGCTGTACGAGTAGAAAATGTTCTGTTACAGTATTACTAATACACTTAAAAAGGGGTTACCAGTAAAAACTCAAAGCTTTACTAGTACTATTCGTAACACAAACTTGTCTACTAGCAGACACGTTTGCTTTACTAAGATTTACTCCTGCACTAGTGCGTCAAAAACCTTTATGGGTAAAACAACATTTTTGACTTCTAGCACTACTAGTACACTCAACTGTCACTATAGTTGTACTAGACAGTCTGCTAGTAGTACTAGTAAAGCCAAAAGTTTCACTTGTAGTTCTAGAACCTAATATAAATGAAGTTGGAGGGATTTTAACCAAATCCAGCTCCCTGATTGGTTGTAATTTTTTTGAAAGCCAATGGCAAGACTGAATTTGCTTTACCCCACCCCCTTTTTAGCACATAAGACTTACTCGTAATGCTAATGACACTTTAAGCTTCACTAGTAACACTGTGCACTATTAAACAAAAAATTAAGACATAGAGCTTAATTATGGTTGATTTTCCTTTTAGAAGTAGACTGCCATGAGAAGTATGTGTAATTCTGAATATTTCTGCTCCGCTGCAGGCAACGTTTAGCATCATGTGGTCGCACACTGCAGCTAAATGGAGGTTGTGGGTATCTTATCCACGTGTGCTGCCTTGCTCTGTGACTCGCAGACTCAGCTTTCAGCATCTTGTCACACTGATTAATATAAGCAGGTGTGGGAGATTGCTGGATGATGTCAAATCATTCTAACACATCACCAGAAATAGAAAAATGAATATTAATAAATTAAATATATATTTTTCATTTATCCATGGCAAAGAAGCAGGATGAAAGCCGTTTTTTCCCACGGCTGAGTTTAGTCATAGAGAATCAGCCTTAGTTCCATTTAGCATTGCAGTAAGCAGATGTAAGCAGCAGTGTGGATGGAATGAATGTCTGTTGTAAACAAAGTCTTGAGAAGCTGCAGGGAGCATTGGGAGAATAAATATACCTGTGGATTTTATCACAGGAAAGATAAAAGTCTGGGCTTATCGTACAGAGTTTTTCACAGCGATCAAGCAAGATTTCTTTTTTTTATGTTCCTTTCAGAGTCAAAAGATAGCCGGGCAAGATCAAGGTTTGACATTTCTCTGGAAATATCATGAGCATCAGCTCAGATGACTCAGATGTGCTCCGTCCTGCTGCTTCAGGCTTCATCACAAAGATGATGTTCTGATGGAGAGAAGCGTTTTAACAGGAGCACAAGGACAAACGGAGACACAGACCTGGCCAAGCAGTAAGAGGCGGACCCTCATCTGCCCTTATACTTCTTATTCCTGGAGGTGCTACTTATATATTTCAAGTGTAGGCTTCATAGATCAATAAATGTTGAAATTTCCGCTCAAAAGTTTGTTTTGATCTCCACTGTGAACATAGTTTATTTTCCTTGTCAGAAAAGTTCTGCCCATTGCATTGTGGGATGTGGAGTCCTGTAGACGGATTCATAGAAGGGTCTTTACTTCATTCCTACCAGAGGTGAAAGTAAAGGATTAAAAATACTCACGTTACTGTAATTGAGTTGCTTTTTTGGGTACTTGTACTTTTTTGAGTATATTTCTAAATCAGAACTTGTACTTAAGTACATTTTAAAAGAAATATAGTAATTCATTATATTTCTACACCCAACTTGTAGACAAATTTGAATTGAATTCACTGGTGTTATTTTATCTAAAAAGAATGGTACATTTTGACAAACCTTTTATTTTATACAGATGACTTTGTGGAAAATAAATTAGGTTCCAATTGTGCAATATTTAGTCTCTTCCTTTTTAAGTTTATACATAAGATGTTTTCTGTATGCAAGGAAACCGTGGCAAGATTTATAACCAAAAGTAAACGTGGGGGGGTGAAAGTAACTAGTAATTTTTACTTTGAGTACTATTTAATTGAGCTAATTTTTACTTATACTTGAGTATTTTATTTATAGCTTACTTGTATTTGAGTACAATTTCAATCAAGAAACAGTACTTTTTTTAATTTATTTTTATTTAACCTTTATTTAACCAGGAAAAAAAATCCCGTTGAGATTAAAAACCTCTTTTTCAAGGGAGTCCTGGCCAAGAGGCAGCAAAGTTACAACACTACTTCTACTTCAGTACTCTTTGCACCTCTGATTCTTACTGTAAATTCATGTGTTTGCATGCAAAAACTCACCAAAGTGACTTCCCAACACATTTCTGGTGTTTTCACAGACTAAACGTCACGGTAAAACAATGGCTACTGTTAACACAAAAATCAGAATCTGGCTGAAGTGGAATGCCTTGAGGAGGGAGGTGATATCATGGGGATTACTGGGAACAAACTAGGCCAAAAATGTTGTTAAAGTGAATCACTGTCCTCCTTTTCTGGTAAAGAAACTAAGAATGAAGTAAAAACAGGACTCCACATCCCACAATGCAATGTGCGAAACCTTTTCCAACAATGTCCATCAGAGAGTGTTTAATGTAGAGGTCAAAACAAACTTTTGGGGAGCAACTTCAACCTTTTACATCTTTTTTTTTTTTTTTTTTTTTTTTTTTTTTTTTTTTTTTTTTTTTTTTAGAACAAATGATCTTCAAATTATTAATCTATGAAGCCTAAACTATATATCTTTATCTGATAAAAAAAAAAAAAATAGCAAAGAAATTACATTTATTTTCAAGAGTGTTTCTTTTTTTGGAGGTGAATGGTAAGGGGATTAAAAGATGAGGATTTCTTCCATTGTCCTTCCCTGACTCTCTCTTCCCTGTTCCTTTCCCCCCTCGCTATAAGGTGTAACGCTGCCCTCTCTTTTTATATTCTTCTTTTTATAAAGTTTTTTTTTTTTCACCCTTCCTTAGGGAGAGCTGGATATGGTAACAATTATGTAATAAAATAAGTGTATAGCAATAAAAAATGCATAGCAGTCACGTAAAGATTGCACTACATGTAGTGTTGACCTTTGACAACATGTGCAGACAAGGTAAAAAATGACAAAATACAATTTTGAACTTCAGATAAAAGTAAATTTACTTCATATTCCTACTTAAAAAAATAATAAACAAAATAAAATAAAGCCAACAAAAGTATCTTAGAAAAACGTTTCCTCATAAACAAGTGGATAACGCTATGGGTAAAACAAATCTTTGCCTTTTCGGAAAAAGCCAAATAGCTTTGCTAATGCTTATGATTAACCAAAAACTCTTTTTGGGTCCCAGCCCACAAATTGCGAACCTCTGAAATAGAGAATTTTGTACAGTAATGCAAACATGGTTATAAATGATGCCCTGGCAGAACACAATAAACATCAGAAACTAAATAATATTTATAGATGCAGACATGGTTGATAACCTACGTCTTATCGAGATCTTGTCTCTTCATACTATTTCATAATTTGTAATATAAAATTGACAAACTCTTTGGTGCAGGTGAGGTGAGGTGAGGTGAGGACAAACACACTGGAAAGTCAATGAGCGTCAAAACAAATCCATTACTGATAAATGAGTTGAGATTCAGCTGTGGATGACGATTCCATTCACCCCTTGGTCTGAAAATCCCAAAAGCAGTTTGTGACAAACAAGGCAGTAAACATCCTCGGTCACATTATTGGTTTGGTTAATTACTCAGTACCAGCTCGTCAAACTGAAATACATAGTTTTTCCAGTTAATTAAATCTGTCGAGTCTTTCTTCTTCGTTGTGTGTGTGACACCACCTCTGAGATATGTCATTAATCTGGGCTCAAGTTAATCAGTTGATTTCTGTGCTAAGACGACCCGACACAAGGGCAGGAAAATAAAACAGGCGGGAACATCGGAGACACTTCATCAAAGGAGAAAAATGACTTTGAAGGTGGCTAGCTTAACGTACGACGGTCACTCAGTAGGAGGAAGCACAACCACAGGTTCTTCATCCCACTTTTAGCAAAGGTTGGATGTAAATAATAAAAAAAAAAAAAAAACATGATTTCATCACTATGTCGCTTATATTCAAATTGTAAATAAAAACGTATGACTCGTGTACATACTGGGTGCACATTTTATTCAGTATGTTTTTTAAAAAAACTGTATTTATATATTGTTTAAGCAAACCTTCCATTTATAATCAACAAGAAGCATCTTTAAAGCTCTTTAGAGAGAAATTCTATTCATTTTAATTTAACTTTATTCATACAATGCAAATTACAACTGCTCGTCACAGAATTTACTTAATTATTAAAGTAATCACATTCGTGACAAATACACTTAAAGCTGATTAGGATTTTTTTAACCGTACTTGCATTTCTTTTAAAAGTGATGCCAGTGTTGTGAGCCAATTAACATAGTAAAAAAATAAAGTAGTTTTCGCTCAAGAACCAATGCAAATATGTGACTAATCATTACTGATGTGACCAGTCTATGTACATACAGTAGCTCAAAGCTGATTAAATTATAGCGAGCTGAGACATATGCTAAGTTGTTTACTGAGGATCCAAACATCCCCGAAAAATTTTTTTCCCAAATTTGAGGGTCTGGCATGTCCACCAGATAGGATGTATAGCAGATATGTTTGTATATTCTGAGAGAGTAGGTGGAGCTGTATTACGATAGCAAATTACAGTTTCCTATGTGATGTAGTTCCTCAGATATTGGAAGCTGAAAATAGAAAAAAAATAAGGATGAGTGAAAATTGACACATACCCCCCTCACTAAATTGGCCATATCTCAAAAAGTTTTGATCCGATCAAACTAAAAATGTACAGTGTGCCTATTAAATAATCATGGAACAATTGATTTAAATTTCAGAATTTTTTGAGACCAAAATAATGACGTGAGAAACTTCTCCATTGTTTATATTGGAGTACATACATTTGTGAGCGGCAATTTCCACCTCTGTGAGGACATTATTTGGTTTCCTTTGATTTATTGATGTACGTGGCCTACATTATGTCTTTATTTGTGTTATAATAAAATGTTTACGACAAGAACCAGAATTCCTACTGAATTTTCCAATCGTCCAATCATCCAGTCCTATTGTCCCTTTGTCGATCTCACTGGGACCTATATTTACTCTGAAGGAGGTCTCATCTCTGCAGCTGAAGCTCAAATGAATCCCAGGCTGCAGAGCAGGAGCTGCCACGTTGGCTTGCTTTGCATAATGAAATCTGATCACTGTGTGGACAGAACACAGGCATGCATATAAATCACACATGTGAGTGTATAGGACCGAGATTGGATTGTCCATAAAACACATAGTCCATCCAGAGGCGTCGCACAGCAACACAAGATGGAAATCAGATGGAGCTGTCGGTCATGGTAATGATCTCATATTAAACTCAAAGAACGAACCTCATTAATCACACAGGCTCAAATCAAAGAATTCATTTTCAAAGCCATCTTCAGAGCACAAAGATAAACCAAGGGATGTCTTTAAAAAATGGATTCAGTGTGTAGACTTTGGCACAAAGTTAGAATCTTTGTGTGTGTGTGTATATGTGTGTGTGTGTTTGTTTGTTGAGGCTCCATATTCTGATGTCCTCACAACAATCATGTCATTAAAGAGTTTTCCACTTACACTCCTCCCTTAAGGTCCAAAAGCAAACTTTAACCATCCTTTATTTAAAATAATATTTGACTTTGTTTGTTTTTTGCTTCATATTTCATGACTTCTCCTAATTGATTAGGCATAACATTATCAAGATGATTTTTTTTTTTAATATGCTGAACACATATTGCACACATTGGTGTTCCACTGGGGTCAGTTTGACCCAAACTGTTTTAGCTGTGTAAAACGTGTCTGTTTGTCTGCTCTCTCACAGTGAAAGTGACGTCGAGGAAAATAGCCTTTATAACACGTGTTATCACTCATATCATGTACAATATCTGTAAATGTGCACAATTGTTTACTAATGCCAAATAAAATATGACAAAGACAACTATATTACTCATGAAATATTTATTAACAAATTGTTTGAAAAAATAAACAAAATAGGTATAGAGTTTACCTCTGTATTATGAAATGAGTGCATACAAAGTAGTAAATTAAAAAAACAATTATTATTTTTGTGTATTTTTGTATATTGCAATAATTAGGGCCCTATAAAAATGTGTTTTATTTATTTTTTCTAAATTCTGTTTTATTTTCCCCAATTTCTGTGTTTCCCACATAATTTTTTTTAATTTCCGTATTTTTTTAGAAATATTAATATATTTTTCAGAAAATATTCGTTTTTAACTCCTGTGAGGAAACAAAATAAATTCTAATAAACATAAAACCCATAATTAAACACAAATGTATGTTAAAAATAAAGTAAGTTGTAGTGACATGGATTATTTTGACTGCTCCTTTTTTAATTGTTTATATGTCATATAAAGATGTATGAGAACAGCATTAATGTCACCCAATTTCCCCTCAGGGATCAATGGTTTACTGAATCTGATCAGGTGTATTGATTAAGTTTTAATCAACCTAATTTAAATTAGCCTAATTTAAATGATTCTGATGACATCATTCCAGAATGTAATGATTAAACAAAAACAAATGGATGCAAAGCAGCATCAGTTATTTCACCACTAGGGGTCAGAATATTTGACAGTATCAGAAGTTATGATTAACCTACGATGTTTCACACTGTACAATTCCTGGTATCGATGGTCTCGTCCACAACAATTTTCCCCCCAGATTTATAGCTCTGATGAGATGTTGTTCAAACACTCTGAGCAGGTGAAGCTGATTAAAGCTGACTCATGTTTTCAGTGAGCGCTGCAACGGAGTTTCACAGAGACAGCAAAGTTAAGCAGGCACTGACTGGTCGGCTCTGTATTTAGGAGTCAGTGATGATTTGCGTAGTTTTTTGGTAGTTTAGACGCTGTTTCGGTTGGTTAGGCGGTGCTTAATGCGGCCAGGATGGGAGTGGGGCGGGCGGTGCACCTAATGAGCGGTCCCCGAAATAATTTCCCCATAAAAAAACGTTCCCGGCATTCATGCCGATTTTGTCCATTTCCGCGTTGAACAGTAGATTCCGTTTTCATTGGTCGATTCCGTGATTCCGCCCGTGATTCTGTTAACATGGTTTTTTATAGGGCCCTAAAAATAATGTATGGTTGTCACAAAATCACACGGCACACCCGGACTTGCAGTGGCACACCAGTGTGCGGTGGCACACCGTTTTTGGAACCACTGACGTAGAGGATAATGTGTCTGAGACAGAGAACTTTATAGTGAATGACCCCAAATATGTTACAAAAAGGAGATAAAAATAAGTAAATACAGTAAATATGTTTACGAGAGGACAGAATATCATTATACTCCATTTTATTTTAACTAGATTTATATTTAAAAAGAGAAAGTATAGCATATAGTTGTTTGAGTTTGTGCTTGGTGTTTTGATTTGAATCACAATTTTTAAGAATATCATTTTAATCAGTATTTATTTTTTCATCAACTACTAGACATTTCAGGCGACCGCCACATGGGGTCATGACCCCAAGGTTGAAAAATGCTAGGGTTATAGATAAAGACTGACTGACTGGATGAGTGAATATAATGAATCAATTAAAATTACATTTATATTAAACGAGATAAAGTATTTTCCCTTGAACGCAAACAGCCCCTTAGCCATTTATTGCTCCACTTATAGTTTGAATTGTTTATAAAAGCTCTTAAAAAGCCGTTTCTTTTTGCTTATATGGTCGTGCAGCGTGTGCCTGTGGAGAACAGTTTAAACAGGATGTGACTGGGATGACAAGAGTCCTTAAGTGGCAGCAGGAGCAGAACGCCTTCCCCAGGTGGCCGGATAATGATCTTCAGTGCTGTGTTGATGACCCTCTGCAGGGCTTAACGCTCTGCAGTTATGCAGCTGAACAACACATACACACCATTATTCCCACTGACGCCCAATCAATCTCCAAGACACGTGTGTGTAATTCACAGTTTCAGCTCAGTTTAGGTCTTAACCTTCAATTTTAAGACAATTTATTTTCCAAATGATCAGATAAGGACACATAGATCAATAATCTAATATAATTTGCTCTAAAAGAATGTGTAAAAGGTTGGAATTACAGCTGAAAAGTTAGTTTTTTTTTCTACCGTAAACACTTTCCTATTTACATTGTTGGAGAACTTTCATGCATTGCATTATGGGATGTGCAGTCCCGTAGACCAGTGGTTCTCAATGTTTTCAGCCTGTGACCCCCAAAATAAAGGTGATTTATCTGAATAATATCCGCTGTTATCCAGGAAGTTTATTATTATTATTATTTGTGCTATAGTATATAGTCATCTTAAAATCTGAAATAAAATAGGTTAAAAATGACCAAAAATGGTGGAAAATGTGGTGAAATGGGATTTTAAAAACTACAGATGTTAGAGTGGCCAAACACAAGCAGAAAAAATGTTAAAAAGGGTTCAAAGAGTCAATTCTGGCTTGAAAATGCGAATAAATGAATTAACAAGTGCTTTACAGTTAACTTTAATATACGTAGCATACACTGCTGTCTTTTTATCCTTTTGTTTGTTCCCATGTGATCACTCAGCGTAGAAACTGGCTTTGTGTTCCCATTATCGATCATTATGACAGTCTGCCGCGTTAGATGCACATCTATTGTCCCTTTATCAGCCCGATTTGTCAGCGTTACCGTTTACACTGCTTATGGTTTCATGCTGTAATATATTATGACCTCTCTTTCTCTCTTCGACAGTGTTTGGAAAACATCTCGAAGGCATTTTCTCACGTCTTTAATGAGTTTGTGCTTTTTTTTTTTTTTTTTTTAATGCAGTCTGGCACTGACAAACAAACTCCACTCGTTTGCACATACATTAAAGAGATTTATGAAATTATTTACAACTCCAGTGTCATTTTCTCCATTTTTTCCCCCACACTCTCATGTGACGGGACATATATTTTGAACCCTGCATAATGATATTCATCACATTTTCTTCTCAGCTTTTCTCCAGCCACTGTGTCAGTTCCACAAACTATGCCATTTTTATTCTGTAGTGAAATTTATAATCAAAGCTTTTTCAAAGTTCTAGAGCACTCCAAACTGTGCTCGCTGTTGGATCTTTGAATCTGGACGGTCTCTCTTCATGTCAAAGAAGAAGCTTCGTGTTTGTTTCCCCTTTTTCCATTGAGTCAGATTTCACACCACAGCCTTTGGGGAACAATGCTTGGCAACGAAGCATTTCAAACGGCTACAGGACTTGGATGTGGTTCGTACAAAGAGTTTTGATCAGCGGTGATCCAGTTTTTGGTCTGCGTCCTCTGGGATACATGTTTGGCTCCAGTAGTAGATAGCGAGATATTCAGTCACGAGCTGCTTTCAATGTATTTATTTATTTTTTGACAAAAACAAAAATGTCCAAAAGCAAAACAACAAACTAATCACTGTAATTACTGAGCAGCGTGCAATTCTTCCTAATTATTTTACATTAACCTAATTAAATTAAAATATTCAGTTGTTGAAATGATGAGCACTGATTATAAACGCCGTGAGTTCTGGACTAAAGCCTATTATTTGGCAGAAAGCTACAATATGAAGCATATTCTTAATCAAAAAGCATTGCACACTTTTTATTGTACACTTTTTACCATATTTGAGTTACTGTCAAGAAGTTTGTGGAAAGACGTACAGATCTAACATCCAACCGTTATTCATAATGCAAAAAAGAGCCATCAGACTGATCCGTAACGCAGGATACAGAGGACACACACATGGATTATTCTTTAAAAACATCAGATTTAAAACTCCAGATCTCATCCAACTGAAAACTATCCAAATGATATACGTACAAAGCAAGCTAAAGGCTGCAGAAAATATTTTTTGAGAGAGAATGGGAATATAATTTAAGAGGAAAACAACATTTCAAGATGCCAGAACAACACTGTAAAGGACGAGTATAACAATAGCAGGGATTTAATTATGCAAGGATAAAATAAAACAAAGCATGAACCAGTTTAAAAAGCTTTTTAAGTCATATTTATATTTAGTATAATGGTATGAAATATATTAATACTTTCTCTCTGTTAATAAACGAGTAACACATTTTGTGCTCAAAGTGATCAGTTGTCGTCGTCGTTGTTAATTAAAACTTCCACACAATTGAAATATTATACCCTCTAATTAAAATCAACAGTTTTTACCTTCATTTTCAAGTCAGATGCTTTTATACTGGCCATGTAGTTCATAGTGCTGTGTAGGGATGTAACGATTAATCGTAAGGCAGTTAAAAATCGATTCATAGGTCTCACAGTTCACATCGATATTATGAAAATTGAATCGCAGAACTTTTTTTAAACAGCAGATTTTTCCCTCTCTTGTTTAACAGTGTAGGCTGCGGGCGGAATCTGCTACTACTTTCTTTCTGGCCGCCTTCTACTCTTAAACATGTTCATAAATGATTCCTTACCCCTTTAGCACCGAAAGAATATCTGTAATATTACGTGAATATATGTAAAAGTCACGGTTTTCTATTAGCTCTGTCTGCTAGCATAGCATCTCTTCTTCACTGCTAGAATAACTACATGCCAGCCGACCACTGGGTTACCAGCGCCCTCTGCTGGCCTAAACAAATATCTGATGTAAATACAATGCAATTTTTTTTTTTTTTAAAGTCCAATTGTTAAGGCACAAAATACATTTTTAGTTGCACTTTTAAAAAGAAAAAGAACTATGCAGTTTTGCATTGTTTACTATAGAACCGGAATTTAAATTAATAGGCTTCTCCTTCATTTGTATTATTCCTTTATTTATTTTATTCAAGATTTATTTTTAGTTAAATTGCATTGTTTTGAATAGTTTATCAAATGATTATTTTGACAATGAAAAATAAAAGGAAAATAGTACAGTATTTTCTAAAATAAAGGAATATTTTTCAGTCATTATTTGTCTACAGTCCCATTTTGTAAAATAAATTGTGAGAGAATTGTATCGTGAACCAAGTATCGTGAATCGTTACATCCCTAGTGCTGTGACATATTCATTTGCACTTTATAATTTGTGTATTTTTTAGCTTTACTTTAACACATTCTATAGCATTTATTTTCATGTCCCCCCAGGAATCACTCTCTAAAATTTTACTGTCCAATGTTCCACTAATAATGAAAATGAATTTTCACCCCTGAAAGGGGACACTTGGATTCAGAAATAGGAGAAACGGGGTACTTGAACCAAAAAAGTTGAGAACCACTGATCTGGAGAGCCTTGTTTTGTTTGTTGTGATGTGATGGGGTAGGTGTGTGTACAAGCCTCTGCTTCAACCTACACCCTTTCGGCTGATTAGTTCCATAATTCAGTGCTGTTTGTCTGTGTTTTGTTTTTCTGAAAACTGCCGAAATCAAATTCAAATTCAAACATGGCCAGAAACATATGCGGTGGCCCATGACGGTGGCTCTTTCTTTCTTTGAGGTGGCTTCAGGTTTGCATCGTGTGATATTAGAGCCATGTTTGGACCCTGACCTCCAGCCACAGACAAAAGCTTTCACTCAAAGCACCATGGCTGCTGCATTATGGATGTATGAGTGGAGCACTCTGTTATGAATGATTCAGCAAAGACAGCCACTCGTTTTCAAAATATGAGTCCGTGCATAAATAACCAAAGCAAAACACGGCGTAAACCTCAGATATCAACCGCTCACTACAAACACACAGATACATCCATCCATACGATTAATTAATGCTATTTTCCCTAACGAGCTAAGATAAAGCATCAAAAACCATTTTTTATGATAATTATGGACCAATTTAAATGTGTCCAACTGAAAGTATTACCATTAACATTACCCGTCATTATCAACACAAAGATAAAACTAAGTGAGAACAAACAGAACATTCTATCAATTAAAAAGACTAACAAAACACCACTGAACTGAAAACACACCATAACAAGACTTGAACCGACAACTTATGGATATGAATAATGAGATGGAAAATGTACTAAATGTACCACTAACCCAACAACTTAAAAACATGTTCTATGATCATTCACACTTTAAACTTGCAGTCTGCAACTCGTATAAAAATAACTTTTTGTCATATTTACTAAAGCCGTCACTATGTAAGGACACCTTTACATCAAACTAGTAGTTTGTGGGAAAAAACAGGCTCATTGAGTCCCCACCCCCTGCTGCTCCTGCAGCCTTTGGCAGGTTGCCAGAGTGCCCTGTCTTTTTTACCGTGTATGGTCTGGAGGAGTAGAAGATGGAATTGATGACTTTTCAGCTTGAAAGGTAATTACTGCTCCTTGATTTACAATTGTTACACGAGAACTCTGTGGTGCATGTGTTTATGCGCGCAGCAGCCTTCGTGTGGGCTGCTGTAAGTGACACGTGTTGCTGCTGCTGCTGCAGAGGTGTGTGCACATAGAGAGAGAGAAGCACTGCAGTAATATGATTTTAACAGAGCATGTTATATTACTGTGATGTTGCTGTCTGACTAACGTTAGCTTGTTAGCTCCTCTGAGGGAGGGACTTTGGAAACTTTGGAGGCAGGGCAAGAGAGCAGCAGGAAGGGAGGGCGAGAGAGGGATCTGAGAGTTGTAGACTGCACCTTTAAAGGCTTGGAAGACAATTGCATCCCTATTAAGTCTTGTATTTCAGTGGATTGTTTTAAAATATTTCAATTCAGTGCAGGTAAGGGTTGCTTCAAAATCTAGATTTATTTCAAGATGAGCGCACATCTCAACACGCACATTTACAACACGTCCTTTTCAAAAATAGCAGAATCTACACTTATCAATGGAGATCTTTTCTGCTGTACTCCCCTTAGAAAAATGAAAAACTCTCAGGGCCCCCCATTGTGACAAAATGCTAAAAGAAAAAAAAAAAAAAGGTAAAAAACAACCTTTTTTGAAAACAAACAAAAAATTAGGCAATTTTTCAAATCTCATAGAAAATGATACATATTTTAGAACATTGAAAAGAAAAAAACATTTTCTATTTTTCACAATTTATAATTATATCAGCATCACTGATAAGAGAACAGGAATGGATGAACATGAGATCTTTAGAACATGACTACGACACTAACTTCATCTATCATTAATCACCTGCTTCATTTATTAAAGACAAGATGGAAAATCATATCAAATGCACAGTTAATACATTAATTATTCAATATTAATTATTCAGACAAATTAAGTTTTAATCCAGATTTATTATTTTTTTTAAAGCATAATTAAGTAGGGATTCAAGGCTGATGGGTTGTGGGGGTGCAAATGGGAGGGGGTGTGGCCGCACAACATGCATCTGTAGTTTTTTATGTCTATACCAGGGGTGTCTAAACGTGGTCCTGAAGCAGCTTTGCTAACGAGTCTCCCAACCGTGTTGGAGCTGGGATACATTGAAAACCTGTTGGACCACCGGCCCCCCGGGACCGTGTTTGGACACCCCTGAAACTGACAGAGTGCACGGATGTAATGAGTCAGCAAAAAAAGCAAATAGCTGCCAGTGGAGGAGCAGTGACTTCTGTAGTGTGATTATGAGTGTCATGATTGAGGATTGCACGTAAACACCGGCGTCACAGACTGAGTTTAGCTCGTACTGAGATCGATTATGAGCATACATGTGCATACACAATACCGGAGAATGATTTTTTGCTGAAAAAGATAATAATTCAGTTTTGTTTTCAAAGTGAACGGACACGTGTTTTATTAGTTTATTGGATTAGGTTAGGGTTAGAGTTGCATGCACATATATGCTCATAATCTCAGTTTGAGGTAAACTCAGTCCGTGACACCGGCCCTTGCAGCCCAATCATCAGACCGGCGCACCGGGAATTGTCCCGGTCCTCCCGATTAGCTACTCCAGGCCTGCTTACCTGAGTAAAAGTTAAAAAGTACATGCTACTTTAAATGCAAATGCTCAATTAAACTCAGAGCATTTTAGCACGTTGACTAGCACTAGTTTCTACTCCAGTTTCACGGTTGGTTTGCGTCTTCTTACGTCGTGACTCCATCTTTGAAGGTCTTTAAAGCAACAAGCTCCTTTTTAGTGGGCCTTCCTGCTAAGGATGCTGCCCCCGTGACCCGGCAATGGATAAGCGGAAGAAAATGGATGGATGGATGGATGGATGGATGGAGCTCATTTTTAAAATGACAGGCATAGAAAGTACAGATATTTGTTTCAAAAAGTAAGGAGTAAAAGCAAAAAGTCGCCAAAAAATAAATAAAAAAAATACTCCAGTACTGAAACCAGAAAAAAGCTTTTTAAGTACAGTAACTAAGTATTTGTACTTCTTTACTTGTTACCTCTGACAACCATACAGTAGTTCCAAATGTATGACCAACCCCAATTTTTTTTCTGAAAAACTGTGATAAAATACGCAGTACGAATTTGATTCCGATGAAAAGTAGGATAATTGAGCAACCAATGCGACATACCAGAGTTAAATAATAAAACACCACTGAACTGAAAAACGCCACAACAAGACTTGAACCGACAACTTATGAATATGAATAACGTGACGGAACATTTACTTAACACGCTACTGACCCAATAACTTAAAAATGTATTAAAATCGATCAGTCAAAGCACAAACATCCACCATGAAGCACCAAATATTGTCTTTGCCAGATATTGGCAGTGATCTGGATCAATGATCCTGATCATGGTTCCATGATCATTTACCCTTTAAAGGCATGGAAGACATTTTTATCACCATTAATACCCATACAGTAGGTCCAAATGTAAGACCAACCATTTTCTTGTAAAAATCGTGATGAAATGCACAGTCCGAATTTAATTCAGATGAACCTTGGAAGGATAATTGACCAACCAACACAACATACCCAAGTTAAATTGAATAAAGATCAGTCAATTATGTAAATATTACCTCCTTGGTGGATGTAATACATCCCAAATTGAGATAGAACCAAATTGCTAACAAGTAACTACCGCCAAGGAGACTGTTTAGATTGGATATACATTCTTTCTCACGAGAACTTAGCTTTTAAGCAGTAGCTTTGTGTAAATAATTGCTGAACTCTGATTGGTATAGGTGCATCCAATTGGCGAGCGGTGTATTTGAGGAGAGAATACAAAATCTGCTCATAAAAGTCTCCCATAATGGGGATCTATACGTAGGTCTATGAGGTGTTTTTAACCTTGTAATACGGTTTAGCTGCAATAATCAATAACACGTGTTCCAGAGTACCTTTTTTTTTTTCTTTCTGCTGTGCAATCAGAGCCGTAAATACATCTCACGGTGAAAGTCTAAAAATCAATTGATTAAAATTCCAGCTAAGACAAACAAAACACTGATCAAGTGAAGGGTTTTCCATTAAGTTGGCTCTTTTTTTAAAGTTCCTAGCTTCTAAGGTTTTACATTCAGTTTATAAATGGAGCCCCAACCCAACCTATTTGCATCACTTTTTTTTTTTTTTTTTATCAATTTTTGCACATTTAACCCCACACTTTTAAGACAATTTCAGCACTAATAAACCCTTCCCACCTAATGTCACATATGTTGACACATTATTGTCTCTTTTAATATTTTTTCACCATATTTCAAGCTTATTTTTGCCAATTTAATCACATTTAACAGTTAATTTGTTATGCCCATTATTGGCCCGTTTCAACTAATTGCTGCTACTAATTGTTCCAATCTTGACATTTTCTGTCCATTTTTGGCCACTCTAATTTGCAACTTTTAACCAATTTCTGTGGTTTTTAAAAACCCTTTTCACCACCTTTTCCACCATTTTTGGTCACTTTTAACCTGTTTTATTTCTGATTAAAACAAGGTTTTACATCTTTAAGATGACTATATACTATGGTTCAAATAATAATAAACTTCCTGGATAACAGTGGATACCCGCGCCAGATGTGGAGGGGCATCCAGGCCCTAACCAACTACAAAGGCAACCCCCCTCCCACATCCTCCAGCAGCAGCAGCACACTGGCAGAGGAGCTGAACAGCTTCTTTGCCCGGTTCGAGACCACCACCACACACCTGCAGTCACTGCCTCCCCCTGGTTCCAGCACCCCACCTCTCTCTCTCCAGGAGCATGAGGTGAGGAAAAACTTAAGAGCAGTGAACCCCAGGAAAGCTGCTGGTCCTGATGGTATCCCAGGGGCGGTGATTAAAGCATGTGCAGACCAACTGACAGGGATCCTCACCAGACTCTTCAACCTCTCCCTGACACATGCCACCGTCCCCACATGTCTGAAGGCCTCCACCATTGTCCCCATCCCCAAAAAACCTGCCATAGACAGCCTAAATGATTACAGACCGATCGCTCTGACGTCTGTCATCATGAAGTGCATGGAGCGATCAGTTTCCCAGCACATCAGAGACTGCCTCCCTCCCTCCCTCGACCCCCACCAGTTTGCCTACAGGGCAAACCGATCCACAGAGGACGCCATCGCCATCACACTGCACACAGCACTGAGCCATCTGGAGAACAAGAAGAGCTATGTGAGGATGCTTTTCGTGGACTACAGCTCAGCGTTCAACACAATCATTCCGGATATCCTAATCACCAAACTGTTGGAATTACAGATACCTCTCCCCACCTGCAACTGGATTAAAAACTTCCTGACGAGCCGCCCGCAGTCTGTTAGACTCGGCCTCCACCACTCCTCCACCATGACACTCAGTACTGGTTCCCCCCCTCTATACTGTACGCCCTGTACACCTATGACTGATCTTCAACTCACCCAACCAACCGCATTATTAAATATGCGGACGACTCCACTGTGATTGGACTCATCCGAGGCGAGGGTGAGACAGCGTACAGGGCCGAGGTAGAGGAACTATCACACTGGTGCTCAGCAAACAACCTGACCCTGAACATCAAGAAAACAAAAGAACTGATCATGGACTTCAGGAAGATCAGACAGGACCACACCCCCCTCCTCATAAATGGAGAACAGGTGGAGACTGTCTGGGCACCCACATCTCTGCTGACCACTCCTGGACTGTCAACATCAGGGCCCTGGTCAAGAAGGCTCAGCAGCGTGTCCTCAGGAAGAACCTGATAAAAGGCTGCTGGCCTTTGGTCACACCTCTGTGGAGAGCGTGCTGACATACTGGCTGGGTGTGTGGTACGCAGGCTCAACAGCCAAGGACAGGAAGGTGGTGCAGAGGGTCATTAACACTGCCCAAAAGATCATCGGCCGCCCTCTGCCCAGCCTGGAAAACATCGCCACATACTGCTGCCTCAGGAGAACCGAGGCCATCACAGGAGACCCCTTACACCCTGCCCACCCCCTGTTCGACCTGCTGCGCTCTGGAAGACGCTACAGGTCAACAAAGTCTCACACAAGCAGACTGACAGACAGCTTCTTCCCCTGGGCCATACGGACTGCAAACACCCATGGATACGCGCACACACACTCACTCACAAACAATCTCCCATAACCTCCCCCCCCTACTTAGCACGAAACACTTTAGCACCTTAAACTGTTATATTTCTGTAAATTACTCACCTATGTCTTGTTTTAATAGAAAAAATACCTTTTTTTTACCTTTTTAAATGCCGTGTGTTGTTTTTATTACCTTTGTATATACTCAATGCCCTTGTTTTTGTTTTTGTCTCTAATTTATGCTCTGTGGTGTACTGTAGCTCTATGTGAGCACCCCTCAAATTTCGCTGTACCACCGAGTACAATGACAATAAAGACTATTCTATTCTCTATTCTATTCTATATTATTCAGATAAATAAATAAATGTGGTTATCACAGATTGATAAAACAATAGACCATCATTTTGCTGACTTTATGGATGGACCCCAAAAATCTCTCCCCTTTATTCCCCCTTATAGATGGTCCTGTCTCCACATGACTGTTCTTCAATGTTAATGTCTGTGTTCAACCACCTTCAGCTACAGTGGGGGTCCCCGCTCTCTGGCACCTTTATTTTGGGGGTCGCGGGTGGAAAAGGTTGAGAACCACTGGATTAGAGGATGTCACGCTACCTTTCTGAGATTGCAGACTGCACTTTTAAAGACATCACACAATATGTGACAAATTCTTTAGTTTTTCCGATTTTGTTTACATATTTCAAAGTAAATGCCAGGCTGGACAAAGATGCATCCACACTGTTGTCACTCAGCTGAGCGTGAGGCAGGAGAAGGACTCATTAAAGCCATATATGCAGAGTCCCAATGCAGCGACTGCAGTGTTTGCTGGCTTCCCTTATGAAGTGGAGTGAGACAGCTGCAGCTTGTGTCTGCAGATAACAGGATGCAAACCTGGTCACATATCTCATTTGTGGTGTGCAGTGCACACTTGTGCTGACCCACCTTTCAGAGCGTTCACAGAGTATTATGGTCTACACACCACAACACAGTGAAACGCAGACATTCACTATGATTATTGTGAGTACCATTCTTTAGTGTCTACACAGACACGGAAACACAGAACTGAACGCAGAAGCACATACTGTGTTTGCAATGCGTTTTGAAAATAGGCAGAAGAGAAATAATCCATGAAGATATTTGTGTACTGTTCATTCTTTATTTAGTCTGTTTTAAAACCAAAATCCAAAACCAGATAAGCAGCGTTTTCCTGTTCTAAAATGAAATCTTGTTCCATTTGTGAGATGTTTGGATATTTATGGGAAAATTAGAGCGAGAGCTCAATCACGTCACATTCTGTCACAGAAAACAGGACCAGAACAGAAATCCGCTGCACCTGGTTTCCCTCCCCAGGTCCTGGACCAGGTCTACGCACACAATAGGATTGTTTAGGATTTATTTCAGCAGTTTTCTGGTCCTGCTCCTGTTGTCATGCAGCCTGTGGATGTTTCAACTCGTAACAATTGTGATACTAAAACTCAACATCAGGAAACAGTAAATTCTGCCCCGTACTGCATGTAGAGGCTTTAATATCACCAAGTTTATCATTTTACCAGTTGTTAGAGCTACTGTATTTACCAAGGAGCACACATTTATTCCTGGTTATTGTTTTCTATAGTTTTATTGGGGTTTATTTACCGGCAAATAGTTCATGCTCGAACAAGAACTTCATGTTTTAATCTCACCACACAGAGGGACCCACAGACGGGGGAGGACTTGTGCTCCCGGACAAAAAAAGAGCAACGCATAAGTCACATTACTGATTAACTGGTGAATCGAAACATTATTAATGCATAAATAAATCAAAACAAAAAAAAAAATGGATATTACGAAAAGCACACACAATATGTGATTAAAGGAACAAGGGGTGGTGTAATGCGTCTACTGGTGCTCCTCGTGATCAACTTCCGTTTGTGTTGACGGCTGCCGTTAGTGGCTCACGATATTTAAATGTGCAAAATAAATATTTTTACTGCCCTCAAAAAAGCTGTTTAATTGTTTTTGCAAAAGTGTCAAATTGTAGAAATTCTTTATTTGGATACTGTTTAAACTGTAACAACAGAAAACAAAACATTAATGTGAGCAACTTTTCATGAGTTCAAACATCCACAAACTGCATGAAAACATGAGCAGGACCATAAATGAATCCTAAACAGTCCTATAGTGTGAGGATATCTGGTCCAGGACCTGTGGAGGGAAACCAGGGGCAGCGGACTTCTGTTCCCGCTCTGATTTTCCCGTAAATATCCAAATATCTCACAAACAGAAGAAGGAAAATCACTGCCTATCTGGTTTTTGATTTTTCTGTATTCCTTGTTTTGGTTTTAAGTCAGTAAAACAAAATAACCACACTGTTTATTTGTTATTTTTATTTGATTTTAAAACAGAATAACCAAAGAACAAAGGGTACATGGATTATTTCTTTATATGAAGATGGATTGCTCCTCTCCTCTTCCTTTTTCAACACGCAGAGTATTAATTGCCTGCGCGATGAATTATAGTCATCTCAGCAGCAACCCTGTGACACATTACCATGTGCTGTTTACGTGCACAGATGTGGGAGCGTAATCTCTGGATTTGCAGGGAGAATGTCAAAGGAGAGCTGTCCTCTTATTTGCCTTAATGAATCATGGTGTAACTTCATTTTGCAGAGGCACCAGCACATTTGGCATATGCGCTGAGTGAGCGTTTAATTATAGTGATGGGACACTGGCAGAATATCTTTTCACGTGCACTTGACATAGTGTGCACAGCTTGTTTTCAGGTTGCACACTATGTCACGTGTTTGTTTTTTGTTTCCATTTAACGTCGGCATCGTACCTTTGATTAATTTTCGTTTTCCGCAAAAATATTGAATGATTTCTTTTCAACGTGGCAAACACAGAATGTGATTAAAGGTGGAATGACAGGAATACATAACGATGCCTACAAGAGCTACTGGCTAATTGATCTAGGTAAAGGAATATATTATTAGCCTATTCACATTGAGAATTAATGTATAACTAATAAAGACAGGAGCTTTACACTATATATATATATTAAAAAAAACTAGCTAATATGTTAAGGTTTCATTTATTCAGGAAACATTTTTCAGAAAATTTACCTTGAATTTGACTTTGATCACCTGACATGTTTTGACTGCCAACTGTCAGTCTTCCTCAGAGGCATCTACTGATTGTTTTCATGTGTCCTTATGAGTTCTTTCTGACCATAGCCAACTTGAGAGTTCTCTCAGGCTGGCCACGCCCCCTGTCATCCGATGAAAGCGATCACTAGATGCCTCTGAGGAAGACTGCCAGTTCAAAATAAGGACGAGCGTGGATGCAAATGTAATTTATAATGAATAGTAACATTTTCAAGCAATATTCTTTCCTTTTTTTGTTAGTTTCAACTTCAAAACCACAACACTGCAAAGCATTCTGGGAAATCATTGGCAATGCAGATGTTGCAATAATATAATTGAAAAATGGCGATTTCTACCTTCGACACAGTGAGTAGAAAAGGGTGGAATTGACCAAAATTGTTGCCTCTACTAAGTTTAAGCAGTTTATTATCATCACAGAGAAGCAAAATCCCAAATACTCCACTTTTCTTTGGAGCTGCAGTTCATTTGATCGTCTGGTTCTCTCGTTCACAGTCTATTTTAGTCGTTTGTTGTTTCTTCATTGTGGATCGTGTTTGTCGGCAGCTGATTTGCATTTCTATGCATTCATTTAGTTTGTTTTCTGTTTGGGTTGCCTTCTAGGAAACAGTTTGTTTGGTTTTCTGTTTCCTTCGAAGCCAATTTTAGGTCTTTGAGTTCCATGTTGATCATTTTGCATCTATTTGAGTATTTTGGAAGATTTTAGTTTCCCTTTATTACTTTTCAGAAAAAGAAAACAGCGGAAAAAAACATGCAGTTCTGGAAACTAATAGATAGTCACTAGTTATTATAAACTTGGTTAGGTAGACTCAAACACGTTGCATTAAGTCAGACATGGGCAACTGGCGACCCGGGGGCCACATGCGGCCCCCCAAGACAAATCCACCAAAAATTGTATTTTAAGAAATTGGAAGTAATATGAAGACCAACATAATACAAAAAATAACTCCAAAAAACACACAAAACAACAAAATTCATAGAATGTCAACAAAAATACACTAAACAACAACAAAAAAAAAGACTCATAGTTCACACAAAAAGACATTAGATACACGAAACGACCACCTAAACTCACCAAACAACAACACATATACAAAATGACACCAAAGAAACACACGACTCGAACAGTTACACAAAATGACAGAAAAAAATATTGAAAAAATCTAAAAAGGCAGAGATTGACAATGAATAAAATGAAAACATAACACACAATAAATAATAAAAACACATATAATGGCTCACAAAATACACAAAATGACTCCAAAAACGAAGATAAGCAGCATTTAATGTCGTCAACAATGAAACATTCATTCATCCAGTCATAATTTCGTTCCGTTTGAAAGCGACAGAGAAAGATAATAAATTACAGCTGTGGGGTTTACCAGAATGGGCCAGCGAGTGCCACATTTTACCATCTGAGATGGAAGATGGAGCCGCTTCTTTTTGTAAGCAAGCCGGGTCGGCAGAGGTCACTGAAATCAATATGCAGTGAATGAGGACGGATGCCTGATCAATTTTTAATAGTGTCTCATCTGAAAGCTTGAATCAGTGCTGACTTTATGGAGGTGCTCAGTGTTTCTCGGCCTCTCTCAAGAGAACAATGGGGAGTGACTTGCAACTTTCAAAAGTCTCATAAAAACACAAACAAGGCAGGAAACGCAGGACGGTGCCAAGAGGAAATCAAAGCCCCTTCTTTGCTTGAAAGTTTACATCCGAGTGTCTCCTTTTTTTATTGGATCGTCCTTTTTTTTTCTTCTTCTTGTGGTCATATTCTAAAGATGGCCTTGAAAACGTATACGACATTGTATCGCTTTGTCTGTCCTTTCAGCCTACAACAAGATTATAGTGGATAATAGCAGTGGTTCTCAACCTCAACCTGGTACCTGCGACCCCCAAAATAAAGATGTCAGAGACCGGGGACCCCCACTGTACCCGAAGGTGGTTGAACACAGACATGAACATTGAAGAACAGTCATGTGGAGACAGGGCCATGTGGGGGAATAAAGGGGGGAGATTTTTGGGGTCAAAATGATGGTTCATTGTTCTATGAATCTGTGATAACCACATTTATTTATTTACCTAAATAATATCCACAGTTATCCAGGAAGTTTATTAATATTTGCACCATAGTATATAGTCATATTCAAGATGTAAATCATTGTTTTACTCAGAAATAAAATGGGTTTAATGTGACCAAAAATGGTGGAAAAGGTGGTGAAATGGGATTTTAAAAACCACAGAAATTGGTTAAAAGTTGCAAAAACAGACTGCAAAAGTGGTAAAAAGGGTTTGTGTCAATATTGGCTTAAAAATGGCAGAAATGGGTTGAGGTAATGTAATTTAAAAAGTTGTCACAATTAAACAATGGGCATGAAAAATTGTAAATGTGGTTAAATTGACAAAAAATAAGCATGAAACATGGTGAAAAGAGGTTAAAATTGACAATAATGGGAAAAAAATATGTGATATTAAGTTGGAAAAGTGGGGGAAAGGGTTCATAAGTGATTTGAAGGTGGAAAAATGTGCAGAAAAGGCATTGAATGCTGATGAAGTAGCAGAAATGGGAGCAATGTATCAATAATGCATTAAGAGGAACACAAATATGGCAAGAAAAAGTGATTAAATAGGTTAAAATATGATAAAACAGATAAAAATAAGCAAATATGGGCTCAAATTGCTCAAATAACATTCTTAGTTTCTTAAAGGCATCTGGCGACCCTCCCAATGTCTCGCTACCCCAAGGTTGAGAACGCCTGGTAAAACTGGACATTGTATTACCTGGTTCAAGGATACTTTCACTATTATTTACTGTGGTAAAATACACTTAATGACAAGCTGCATTTTCTAATAATTTATGTCACATTGTCTTGTGGACTGAACTCAGAAAATGCCTCTATACAAACCTCTCAATACACACCCAAAAAGGCCAATATAAATTATGCATATATATAGAGTGGTAGTGGAACTGATTTACACAAGACAATAAAAAACCAGCCTGTGGTGCAGTGAGTGGTGCATAATCCCAAAATCGTGATGTCTTTTATTGTCAATGGAAGAAAGGACGTGTTTGAAACATGAGTAGACTAAACAAAAGGCTTAAACAGGAATAAACAGCTCAACAAACACAGCCATGAATAAGTGATGACAAATGGCATAAATATACACATTTGCAGTCGTAAATAAAGCACGTTTTGATGCCATGCCAGTGTAACACACAGAGGGTTAACTCTGATATTTAAAGGAACCACCTTTGACTGGAGCACACACACATACGTTGTGATGTGTGAAAATGAGGTGTGGTCAGGTGGGGGTTGGTGACAAGTGTTGCTGCACTTGTCTCAGTGCTTTTTCTGTTTCGTCTCAAACATTTTCTCTAACTGCTTCTCTCTGCACAGCAGCGGTGCTGAACTCATTTAGTTCAGGGGCAAAATATGGACCATATTTAGTGAATAAAAACACATTCATTAAAGTGTCGTGGTTTGCACTTCCAGTATAAATAAGTATGTGAGTATACCAGTCCCTTCAGGAACTTTACCCAAAATTAGCTGATTTCAGGAATTTGGGGAAATGTTGTGCAATCATTTGAGGAAAATTTACCAGATTTTGGAAAAATTTATTTTATTTGATTTATTAATTTATCTCAAATATTTAAAAACAACAACTATATAAAGCAATCATTGCTCACTTAAAAAGAGCTCGGGCAATGTTTAACAAAGGGCAGAAGGAAGCTTAACACTAATCTTAAGCAAATGCATATATACACAGTATATATATATATATATATATATATATATATATATATATATATATATATATATATATATATATATATACAAGAAAATACACACAAATATAAACAAAAACAAACATTCATAGTACCACCTACCTATATAACATCCACATCCACATGTCCACCTGCCCATCAGATTCTAATCCTTGTACTGATCTAATAAGTTTTGCTGATAAAAATAATTACATTTCTTTATGTTGTTACAACTTTTAAGTTTATTATTAATTGAGAGTTCTTTCAACAGTCTGAAATTAAAAATGATGGCTGTCGTGATATAAGAAGTGCAAAACTGAACTCTGCAAGTATTGTGGATTTTTATTTTGAACTTGAAGTGCTGAGATATTGGCAACTGAATGAGTTGGTAATTTACAAAATGCTTATGTTTTTTCATCTCATTTTTAATTTCTCAAATGCAACGAATTTGATGCTCTGAAGCAAAGTTTCTCAAATGGGGGTACATGTACCACTAGAGGTACGCAATGGCACTACAGGGGGTACTTGAAAGCGAAAGAGTGGAAAATTAACAAATAAATTGCCAATCTTGCTTGGTCCCACCCCAGGCATGAGATGACCGGAAATGATAAAAACTATAGAAATAAATCTAATGAAGAGCCGCTACATCTGTGTTTTTCAAACTTGGGGTTGGGACCCTATGTGGGGTCACCTAGAGTTCAAACGGGGTCGCCTGAAATTTCTGAAAAATTAAAATACATTTTTAAACTTTTTAAATTATTATTATTTTTATTTTTATTTTTAATTCAAACAAAACACATTTGAAATACAAATCTAGTTAGTTGAGCCAAACAAGTTTGAGAACCACTGCACTAAAGGGCCAGTTTTAGACCTTGAGTTTGACACGTGCTGCATGGGGTCCAAGATAAAAACAGATAAATGAATGTCTGTAGCTCTCGACTATTTCTCACTAAACCAAGCCACTCCCCCTGGTTACTCATACAAAGTCTCACTGGCCGGGCGGTGGCGTAGCCTCAGTTCATAAAAAAGCCCAACATCAGCACCATATCCACAACATCCTTTCAGTCATTTGAACACATCACCTTCAAACTCCCCGATCCTTCCCCCCTCGTCACTGCAGTCATTTACCGCCCTCCTAAACCCAACCCATCTTTTTTCCCCAATTTATCTGATTTTCTCACACAGCTCTCACCCATCTCACCTTCCATTCTCCTCCTCGGCGATTTAGTTAGGTACTCTTTAGCCCTTTACCACCTACCGCATCCTGGTATGTGCACATTAACTCTGTTATAACTCGCTCTATGAGCTATATGCACAGTGAGATGTGACGTATTTCCGCTTGAAAATAAGGCAGATGAAGTCTTTCCTGTTAACGCCACGCTACGTTTTGGACAGTCAAAACATTGAGCCGTCACACTTTTGAAACGCATTTTTCATAGTTTTGTTTCATTGTGCCTGTTTGTGTGGTTGTGTGTCTACACAATGACATCCAAAAGGATGATGTTTACCTTCCAAAGTAGAGAAGATAGCACATCAAGATAGCACTGTTGTGTCCCTAAGCGTACAGCTTCAGCTAGATGTAATTCTGCTTTGAGTTAGTTTGTCCCACAAGAGGATGAGCTGTGAAAAAAGTGGGTCATCAACATCCAGAGAGATGATTTTCCATTTACAATTCACACTAGGGTCCGTAATCGTCATTTTTTGAGAGCTGACATGAACGAGCCGTCAAATCCACACAAGTGTCCCCGTTCTTTTTGAATGAAATAATTACTCCCTTCCTGCCCCTCGTCCTGGTGTTTGGGGGCGAAGAGAAGGACTAGACTCTCCCTCTGAGGACCCCGAGGAGGAAATAGACCTACCATGTGCTGACCATGACTACTGTTCCTCTGCTGAGTCGGGTGCATTGGACTAAGCCCTCAGTGTTATAGAGGAGGTTCGGGCGGAGAACGCTGCGCTCCAGAGACAGACGGAAAAGATGGATCAGGAACAAGTTTGGCTTGGAATGGTTTGCTGCTTCAGATGAGGACATTAGGGGGTAGTCTTGGGCTGCGTCTCATTTCTCTAACTTACCCCTCCGCCTTAGCCCTACAGTACCTACTGTAAGCCTATTTTTCACATGAAAAAGCTTACAAAGTTATCTAAACCTGTTGTGTTTTATGCTAAGTTAGGATGGCAGTAGTTACGCTGACGTATGCCGTATGTAGCTTCCGTATGTTTTTTATTTTGTAGCGATCGTTTCATAACCATTCATTATTATACACGACAGCAAAAGTTCAGTTTTGGACGGCATGACAACGCTCCTGCTGGAAAAGTACACAAAAACATCCGTGGCTCAGCTCCGCTGATATAAGGGTGCCGTATTATGACGTCAAAACTGTTAGATGGAGTGGGGCGGGGGGTGTGGCGTGTGTGGGAGAAGGGTGTCCCAAATCTAAGGGCTGAAACTAGCCCTTTGCCTTAGCTCGCGTTTCGGAGGTGAATGCGGAGGCGGAGGGGTAAGGGGTAGGCGGAGGGGTACAAAAAGAGAATTGAGATTGGGCCTAAGTTTTATACAAGGTAAGAAATGCTATTAAAACATAGCTGTAGCTATTAAAGTAGCATTAGCGCCGAGCTAAACAAAAAACAACTGGAGCAACTCTGAATTAACGGGAAAAACAGTTTGTCAATGAAAGGACAGTAGCTTAAGCAAATGTACAGTATAATATGTCCTCTGCTATTTACTGCTATTGTTGAGTTGCATGAGATTAATATGAAAACTATAGTCATTTGTCATCATACAGTAGGCTATGCTCTACATATCTCACATGATAAATGGTTTTTATTTACAGTGTGTGAGTCTATAATGTTCTATAGTTTGCTTGAGTCAAAATACTGCAACGGGAAGTTCTTTCTCTGTCTTCACTCAAACGTGGAAGTGAAGCGTGCATATAGTCCATTGGCAACATTCCAACTGTTCAACTGAAATCTAACATGTTTGCATTTTACCGACAACCTACAAACATTACGGTAATTACGTTCTGTCCTTCGTAGAAAATCCAGCGATGAAACTACCGGTAATAGTTGCCATAAAATGGTTTGTTTTTGCACATTTAGAAACATGGAAACATGTTTTTTTTTTTTTTTTTTTTTTTTTTTTTATTGTGAATAGTTTTATACATTGTAAATTGTATATATTTGTTGAAAAAAATGTGTTATTCATTTGAGCTTTCATTGTTTTCTTCCTATTAAATCTAAAAAAAAAAAAAATCAATTTTAAACTGATATTACACTGGTAGAACCAAACCAGCCCGTCATTGCCCGATCTCGTTAGATCTCTGAAGCTAAGCAGGTCTGGGCCTGGTTATCTGTCATTGTGTCCTTGGGCAAGGCACTTCACCCACATTGCCAGTGTGTGAGTGTGTTTGTGGTGGAGGGGCCGATGGCGTACTATGGCAGCCTCGCTTCTGTCAGTCTGCGGGCAGCTGTGGTTACAATAGTAGCTTACCACCACTAAGTGTGGAGGGAAAGAATATAGTGCCTTAACTATGTAAAGCGCTTTGAGTGTCCGAGTTAAAGCGCTATATAAAATCCAGTGCATTATTATTATTAGAACATGTAATGAATTGTAAAAAATATAATAATAATAAAATAAACAAAGGCCAATTATTGGAAGTCTAAAGTGTTATGGGAAAAAGGGGAAATACACTTCCTCATAGGACATTTACTGACCAATTATTGGCAAAGTTAGCAAAAAAAAAACAAAAACAGGTGATGTTAATATTACAGGGTTAATAATAATAATAATAATAATAATAATAATAATAATAATAATAATAATAATATATATATATATATTTTCTTTTTTCATTTAATTCATAGTGTCACTCTCCACTCAATCGCTGGAGTGTGTGTGTGTGTGTGTGTGTGTGTTTTCTTCCAACATACTGCCCCCCCCACCCTCCCACCCTCTTACTACGGACTCCCTGTGATTGGTCGGTGTCTTCCGCCTCTCTCTCCCGGTGACTGGCTGTAAATCCGCGGTGCTGTGAGCCGCTGGGGGAGGGTGGGGGAGGGCTGTATGCGTCGGTGAGGGCAGGGGCTGGTGGCTCCTCTACCCGGTGCTTCACACTGAACTCAGAGCAGCTGAGGTGAGGTCGCTGTCCACTGAGCTGTGGTGCTGAAACTCTGCGCCTTCCTCGTTAATCGGACTGTAGTGCACACAGCACACACACCGTTACGTGTTAGGATCGGATTACCGAAGCTCTCCTTCTACTGCAAACTTCTGCCTTGGACACACACACACCACTGTGACGGAAACCATAAAGCGGATTTGAGTGCAGATTCTTGTCTATTTTTCCCACTTCGCTGACAAGTGTTGCCTGAACATATCATTGGATTTATCCTCCTGGATGGTGGACGTGTGGACACACAGGTAGGAAAAAGAAAAGAAAAACATTATTTCTGTGCTTCGTTTTGATGAGCAGTTTAACCCTCATCATCATCCACCACAGGACACTCATGGACTGAATTGAATCCGTTACCAGTTCAGATGACTTTGGTTTCAAATAAACTGCAGATCTCGGTATGAGTGAAGTTGAGATCCGGTGCGTAAACGCGCTCCATTTGTAACGTAATCAGTGTTGGAGACGCGCCACGATGCGCCCGCGGCTTTGAATTCATCCTCATCCACACACAGGATTTAGTGCGTTATTTTTTCCCCCTGTGCCACTTTAATCCTTGAATGACACCGTTAGCTGCAGAGGGATTAGACTTTTGTTTCTCATCTCAACTCATCCAGTCGGAGATCTACGGGCTGCTGCGCCGGAGATATCCATTTAAACAGCGACGTTTTACTTTAAAAGCTGCCCACCTGCACATCAAATGCATTTCTAATCTACTCAAGTAGAAGTACTGTTATTAAACTCTACTAATGTACGAGTAAATGTAAGTTAAACATAAAATACTCAAGTACATGTCAAAAGTAGCTCAATTAAATACTCAAAGTAAAAGTTACTCACGTTTATGTTTGCTCATAAATCTTGTAAACATCTCGTGTATAAACTTAAAAAGGAAGAGACCAAATTTTGCACAATTTGGCATCTGTATAAAAGAAGGTTTGTCAAAATGGGCAATTGAATTAACTGATAAATAATGATATATATAATAATTAAAAAAATGAAATAAGTCATATCAATTAAATAAATAATATATAGATATAAAACTGGCATTCAATGCTTATTAGGTGCATTATGTTTATAATCTGATTGGTCAGCAATGATGTGATGCATTTCATTTCTTTTTTTTGTAGTTTCACAATGTTTGTTGATCCTTTTAAATAATTTACTCAGTAACGGTTGGGTGTAGAAATGTAACAAATTACTTCACTTCTTTTAAAACATACTTAAGTACGAGTAAAGTGACTGATTTCGAAATATACTCAAAAAGTACAAGTACACAGAAAAACAACTCAGTTACAGTAAAGTGAATACTTGTAATCCATTACTTTACTGTTTGAAGACCTCCTGAGACGTTACAATAAAGTCGATGTTGTTAGGGTTCGGTGTTGGTGTGTACCTAAATGCAGGGAAAGAAGGAGGCAAGATCGTAGCATATCGTTCCTGGAACCACTCCATGTTTTTATTCCAAAATCAAAACTTAAATCCAAAACAGGGGAGTAGGAACAGGGAGCAAGACCAGACACGAGGAAGGAGACAACGAACCTGACATCACACAATGATCCCGCAGCCATACTGTGTCCAAGCACTCAGCTAAATAGTGGAGGAGGTTTGATTGGGAATGGGCCACACCTGGGTGAAAACACGAGGGAGCTAATCAATCACCACCCAAGCACACAGACATCACTGAGGGGTGGAGCCACAAATAGGAATCTCTGAAACACAGACAAGAGTTAACACAAACCAAATAAACAAAGACAGAATAACAAAAAGAAAACCCAAGGGTTAAAATAAACAGAACCTAACATAACCCCCCCCTCCCTCCCTAAGGAGCGGGTTCCAAACGCTCCAAATCAAACACCAAGACAGGGAGGGTAGCGGGGGACCCGGAGGAGGGTCAAAACAGTTCCGGCGGCCTCCCATGAGGCGGAGCCGGCGAAGCAGGGGACCAGGAGTCGGACGGGAAAACCTCCGGCGGGCCGGGCTCAGACGGGAAAACCTCCGGCGGGCCGGGCTCAGACGGGAAAACCTCCGGCGGGCCGGGCTCAGACGGGAAAACCTCCGGCGGGCCGGGCTCAGGAAAGCTGGGAGTTGGCGGCGGCCTGGTGCGGGGAGCCGGCACTGGCGGCGACGTTGGCGGCGGCCTGGTGCGGGGAGCCCGGACTGGCGGCTGGGCAAGCGGCGGCCGAGTGCTTGGGGACTCTCGAGAGCTACCAGACTCTCGAGAGCTAGTCTGGGAGCTAGGAGACTCTGGAGAGCTAGCCTGGGAGCTAGGAGACTCTGGAGAGCTAGCCTGGGAGCTAGGAGACTCTGGAGAGCTAGCCTGGGAGCTAGGAGACTCTGGAGAGCTAGCCTGGGAGCTAGGAGACACTGGAGAGCTAGCCTGGGAGCTTGGAGACACAGGGACGCTAGCCTGGGAGCTAGGAGACACAGGGACGCTAGCCTGGGAGCTTGGAGACTGGCGGGGCTGACCCTTCCTTTTAGACGGACCTCTACCTTGTTATAGGCTCCGGGGTCCTCCAAAAGCCAGTCGAGTTCCCGAGTAGGGATCCCTAACAGGATCGTCCTCCAATCCATACAAAAGCGCCTCCCTGGCCTCCAGAAGGTAGCTCTGCCAGTAGGCAGTCCTTTCTGCCAGTTGCATCGCAGCTAAATTCTTCTCCGATGGGTCAACTTGTGGCGGGATCATTCTGTTAGGGTTCGGTGTTGGTGTGGACCCAAATGCAGGGAAAGAAGGAGGCAGGATCGGAGCATATCATTCCTGGAACCACTCCATGTTTTTATTCCAAAAGCCAAAATCAAAACTTAAATCCAAAACAGGGGAGTAGGAACAGGGAGCAAGACCAGACACGAGGAAGGAGACAACGAACCTGACATCACACAATGATCCCGCAGCCATACTGTGTCCAAGCACTCAGCTAAATAGTGGAGGAGGCCTGATTGGGAATGGGCCACACCTGGGTGAAAACACAGGGAGCTAATCAATCGCCACCCAAGCACACAGACATCACTGAGGGGTGGAGCCACAAACAGGAATCTCTGAAACACAGACAAGAGTGAACACAAACCAAATAAACAAAGACAGAATAACAAAAAGAAAACCCAAGGGTTAAAATAAACAGAACCTAACAGATGTATTGCTTATATATGACCACGGCACATGCAACAAGTTCACCTTATCAATATACTGTATAGCAAACATGTTCACCTTTTTGATCATGTTTACACGTGACTAATAATAACCACACATTTATGTTTGTTCTACACAGTGGTGTATTTTGACATTTTCTAATGATACATGTCTTTATTCTATCCATTCATTCATGAAAATGTTGTTCTTTTATTCAAAACGTCGACCATCCATTCCCTGCTTATCATAAATCCTATTATACACCCCTCCATACCAACATAAATTGATAGCTACATAGAATAAAGCAATATACCTACATCGCTAATGGTCAGGTATGATGTCCTGCATCAAATAAATATGTATTATTGCAGTTCTCTTTACAATAGCCTAGAATTTTGGTAAAAAAAATAACTGAAAGCTTTCAACTGTTAACTTTTTTTTTTTTTTTTAAATCCTGTTTAACTGGTTTTATTGTTGTAAGTGGAAATATTAGTCAACTTTTATAGTTTAAATATGGAGCTGAAGTTAGCGCTAATGCTGCCTTTGATACGACGGTAAAAGTCATGGGATTTTGCTTCTACTTGCATAATGTGTCTGTTTGGTTACATATTAAACAATTTCTGCTCCATAGATTCCTAAGCATATTAATGTTTAGCCTTTAATGTAACATGCCAATCATAGTCTGATCGTCTTGGTCGGTGCATACAGGATAAGTGGGTATAGAAGACGACAGGATGGATGGAAGAATTTTGAGTTTACTTTTTGATTTAAAATGTACGATCAGATATTTTATTCTATTGATATCATAAAGTGGATTGTCTGTGATCTGACTTAGAAATGTATCAGCAGATTGCTTCATTAACCTCCTGTAAGGTTTTCTCATTCTAATAAATGGATATATAATAAAACACCTCTTCCATTCCTTTTGAGAAAGATTTTTCAAGACTTGTGAAGTTGAAAAATCATTTCAACTACGTTTTTTTTTTTTTTAATTCATAAAATGAATAATTATTTAAAAAAAAACAAGCACTTTATATCTAAAGTGCTAAAAGAGTGATGTCTTAAAAGCAAATGGGAACGAGAACACTTATTGTCAAAGTGATAATAATGATATTAACATATTTATTTTGTTTAGTGCTTGTCAGTGCTTAGTTCAAAGGTTGAGTGACAATGCAAAGTAAAAATGGAAGAAAGTTTTAATGAATCATTCTCTGCAAAATGTCCCCAAATATCTTCTTATTTCTTTTCCTCAAACGTGAACTTTCTTCAATTTCTACTAAAGACCTTGATGAGAAATTAATATTTAACAACACAAAAATGTCACTTTTCCCCAGAAGCATTGATTACTGGTACTTTCCTTTCAGCCTTTGAAGAGGCGTTGTTAATGCTGTGTCACACCGTGTTTAACATTGTATTTGACTTTAAAGAAGTAAAAAATAAATATAAAGCCTTTTTAGGAAGGCCATTAAGGTTGAAGATTTAGTCTTTTACTGCCAATTATGAGAAAATCCAGGAAATTAGCAAATAAAAGGTCTAAATTAGTAAAATCCTGCTACTTGTGTAATTAAACAACCCAGTCTCATTCCAGAGCTTAGAATGCAGGGGTGGACTGGCCATCTGGCATATCGGGCATCGTCCCGGTGGACGGTCGACCCGAAGTTGGCCGGTCCGGTGTTTTTTTTTTTTGACAAGCCAGCAGAGGCAGACATGCTATAACAGGTGGCCAAAAGTAGCAAAAACATGGCAAGAAAAGAGTGAAAAGTGACTAAAAGTGCAAAACCTAGTCAAGAGTGGCTAAACAAATAAAGAGAATCCAGGTGCTATGTACTGGCAAAGAGTAGCTTAAATAGGCAAAATGTGGCAACCAACAGTGAAAACAGACAAACATGTCAAACAAAAGAGGCAAAATGTGGGGAGTAAAGAAAACAAGTGATATTTATTGGGCAATTCTTAGCTTTTTTGTATGAAAAGTGGCCAGAAAATAAAATAAAGAAAACACAAAAAATGGATGAAAGAGTAAAAAAGGAACTTGTAACAATGGACAAAAAAATAGGAAAAAAAAAATTATTGGCAAAAGGTATAGATAAAGTCTGAAAAAGTGGGAGAAAAATGGGACAAAGGAAACAGGTAAAAAGGGTTAAAAGTTTCTCGATTTAAGGTTTTAATAATAATTCAAATTAAGACATAAAAAGTTGAGCATCACTGACTTAAAAACGGCTTCTACATGGTGTCCTGTGATAATGTCGTGGTCTGGTCTTGACAGACAATGACATGGCTGGATTTTTGTCCCAGTCCACCCCTGGTAGAATGACTACGCGTGTCCACTCTGCAATGCATAGACATCCTACGTATACGCCTCTCAGGGCGTGTTTTCTATTGGCCAAATGTCGGGTCATGTGACCACAATCAGCTCCGTATCAGAAAGAAAAAAACATGGCAGACATTATTAAATTATCACTTGAAATTGCTATATATTAAGAGCTTGCGGCTTTAGCTTTGTTTCAATGACATTTCTCGTTAAAAATGTACCTTTACCATTCATAGCATCCATTCACTTTATGTATATGATCAGTAGTTTGTTTGTTTTGACGTACATTCATCCTGCTTTATCCTGTTGCTAAGGACGATTAGAACGTACTGGGAGCGATGTTGACTTACATGTTTACCATTTAAAATCTGGAATTACGTGAATTTTTTAAATTTTTTTATTATTCATTTACATTTGAATATATTTCCACACCTAGAGGGTAAAGTGTGTTTAAGACTGTTTGAAATCTTGTAATGATGGAACAATGTAAAGTTATTTTCTTTAGAAATAACATGTTGTGCCTTAATGATTATTTTTTTAGATTAATAATGTAAAAAAAATAAATAATTAGACATGCCCTAAACAAGATTATTTTTCTTTTTTTAAAGATATTTCACCTATTCCTGTAAAAAAAAAAAAATCAAAGATTTTGATTTGTCCTCATATGCATGAACATGATGAAATAACCACACCAAATTCTCATTTAAGCCCTTAAAGAATACATAGAGTAAAGAATAATAGTATAAAAAAAATACAAATAGAAAAAATAGGAAAATGAATGAACTTAAAGAACAATCGGCTCACTACATACTGCATATTGCCCAACTACAGCTTCTGATAATTGCTCTGAGTCCACAGGGGTAAGTATCCGATAAAAGTACAGTATTTCCAGGAAGGAAAAGTAGTGAAATTCCTGGAACGTCCAGCTGAGAATAAATTTCATTAGAATCAAATTGACAAAGCTAATATTAGCTTTTAATTATAGTGTGGTATAGGGTTTCTTATAGTCCGAAATCACAAAAAAAGCAAGAGAAATGACTTAAATCACTTCCTGACACTGAAATGGTAACATTTTATTAATATATTTTTAATTATCGTAATTAGTTCTCAACAAAATCAGCCAGAAATGGCAATATGACACAGAGTATACCGTCACATGCACATTTTGGGACAATATCACACATTTACACACTATTTTTTCCACATAAAGGAGGAGTTGAATGAGTATCAAAGAGACAGAAACGTCCAATCGCGTGTTAGTTTTTACTAAAAACAATAAAAAATACATTTTAATAAGTGACAGACTTTACCCCCTGAAATGAAACACAGCTGTACTACAGACACAAACTAAACCTTCATCACATGTTTTGGGACAATATCACACATTTCCACAATATTCTTCCTCTGTAAAACAGGTGGGGCCTAAATACGTACCAAGTGTAGCTACACGGACAAGTCCAATCTTGCACTAAATCTCACGCTACGTAATCCCACAAGCTTTTGCCCAACATTTCCCTCTCACACATCTGAAGCATAAATATATGAAATTAGTTGCACTGGTTTGGTAAATTATTCCCTTTGATCTCCTGACATGTTTTGACCGTCAACTGCCATTCTTCTTCAGAGGTGTCTGCTGATCGCTTTGATGTTTCCATTGATGTTTCCATTGATGTTTCCTTGACTTCTGCATAATAACTCCAGCGAGATAATTTTTTTCTTCTTTTTTAATGGTCAAAAAGTTAAGGAAACATCAAAGGAAACATCAAAGGAAACATCAAAGGAAACATCAAAGCGATCAGCAGACACCTCTGAAGAAGAATGGCAGTAGTGTGGCCCGCAGAAGAAAGTACAAATTTCAGAGGAAACATAACTCATTGTGTAAATCACCAAATATTTCAGTTGTAGATATTCCAGTTTCTATAAATACACAAATTAAATGAAACCTCACGTGTTTATATAACATTTTTAATATCAAATAAAATCCAGCAATTTTCCTGCAAGGTATTCCACAAAAACAGCTGTTGAAAACACACATATATACTGTAATCTTTTTCAAAACATAAATCTATATATTTTCCTGTGCAACATGCATTTCACAGCATGCCTGTCAAAAGAATAGTTTCTTTCAAAATAAAAGACCAATAAAGTCCAACATGTGAGACATTATGTTTTTACCCTCAGCTGAAGGGTATTGTGTAGAGTGGTGTAGGTCTTTTAATGCAATACCCACCAACCATTCTCACACCATGACACTGGTACTAATGGGGAAATTCAAAGTAATTAAAAAAAAATTCCGGTCAGTCGATTTTTGGCGAAAAAACTGCGTTTTTGAGGATTTTGAAAAAAACGTTGTCGTGGACTGATTTTAAAGAAGGAAATGAGGTGGACCATTGATACCTCGCTGTAAGGTGACATTCACTCAGGGTTTTATATTAGTGCTAAAAATGTTCAGATCTGATCATTTTTGACAAAAATTGCATTTAAAAAAAAAAAAAAGCCTATTTTTGGACTCTGATATTTTATGTAGGTGTAATTCTGAATTCATAACCCAGCAATAATTCATGAATCAAAACTCTGGCACTAATACGGGGATTCTAGGCAATGAAGAAAATTTTCCAGTCGGATAATTTTTGGTGAAAAATAACTGCGTTTTTGAAGATTTTGAAAAAAAAACTTTGTCGTGGATCGATTTTAAAGGAGGAAATGAGGTGGACCATTGATACCTTGCTGTAAGGTGACATTCACTCAGTGTTCTTTGTGTTTGTCACAGAAACTACTACATAATAAAATTCTATGCATGAACAGGTGAGTAATCATATTTAATAATGTTTTATTCCTCTACCTGTATTATAAATGTGAAGGATGAACCATTTCCAACTATAAATTCACTGAAGGGCTTAGCGTGGTCACAATAAATCAGTGTAAATAATATTTTGAGGATTTTTCAAATGTGAAGCCGAGGGTTTAAAGTTCGGACACGTTATGTTTATTTTTTTTTATCAGCTATCCGCGACCCACCCAGTACAGATCTGACACACACACACACACACACACTTCCATAGCTGACCTGTAGGGGCAACAACATGCCTCTGCTACATCGAGTCTACGAGAATAAAAAAGAGCGACAACCACATGGGTAGAGAGAGTCAGCATGTCACAATCTGATGGGAAAAGTAATGCAAAAAAAAAAAAAAATCAAAATGGTCTTTTTAAAAATAATTTCCTCATTATTCCAATTAAGCCATTTAACAACGTGTAGCAGCTAATGGCCCACTGAGCAGGTACAGCGTTAATGGGGCTGCTCAGATTTTTTCATTACGATGCCTTTCTCTGAGCACCACAGGGAGGCAGAGACTTCTCAGTGAAAAAGGATGATCAACAGTAGCAGGAACAAAAAAAAAAAATGGTGGGCAACAGATCCAAGCATTTCAGATGTGCAAAGGGATGGGCGAGGTTTGGGCACCCAGCCGTGACAGATGACAACAAAAAAGGGTGGGGCTGGGGAGCAATTTTGGATGGCACAACAATAACAGCAGAATATATTGTGGGAGGATTTTGTGCTGCCTCTGTAAGTGGCACCATTATGAGGTCTTCACTGAGATTTCAGGTGCACTGGAATAGCAGCGGGGTCGAGAATTTTCATCAGGTCTCCTCTGAGAGGTCTTTATGGGCTGTTAGAGGGAGAGAAAACTGCATTTGTAAAACACATTGGAACAAATATTACTCGTGTGGCTCTCTGGGTTGATGTCAGACTCATCCATGAATGATGCTGCAAAGTTGTCAACGCCAGGATACCTTTTTTTTTTGTTCGTGAGTGATTTTCAGCCCAGACGTTTGAGGACACATGCACTTTTGAACATTTCTGCAGGGCATTGAAAACATGTGAAGTAGAAAGAGGTGCACAATCATGAGCTAAATCTGCCCAAAGTAGTAGCAGTCCTCATCAGGGGTGCAGCAGCAATTTTAACAGAGGGTGTTCCAATAGGGCAACCGTCGACTCCTATTTCAGTTTATTACATTAATTTACTAAAACCATGATAAAGCTGTTATTAAGTCAGTGATACTCAACATGTGGCTCTTTATGTCTTAAATATTATTTCTCTGAGAAAACCTTAAAAGGGGGGAATTTTTAACCCCTTTTTACCTTTTCTCTGGCCATTTTGCAACTTCTTCTGTCCCATTTTTGCCCCTTTTCCAAAAAATTTTACAGTTTTTTTTTTTTTTTCCCCCAGTTTTTAGCTTTCTTTTACCAATAAATATCCCTTTTTCCTAATTTTTGCAAGTTCCTTTTGACACTATTTCCCCCCCTCTTTTCATCCAATTATAAGCTATCTTTTGCCCAATAAATAACACTTGTTTCCTTTTTCCCTACATTTTCCTATTTTTGTTCCCCGTTTTTGCCCTTTTTCCCTATTGTTTGCCACATTTTGCTCCTTTAAGCTACCTTTACCCATTACTTACCACCTGTCTTTTTTTTTTTTTTGTCACTTTTCACTTTTTCTTGCCACGTTTTTGCCACTTTTGGACCATTTTTTGCCACCTGTTTCTAATTTTTCTGGCACTTGTGACTTTACTTACACTTTACTCTTTGTTAACCTTCTTGGAACGGCGGCATCGTCAAATGTCTGGCTGTGTTTGGCTTGACCACCATTCAATCAATATAAATGGACCAATATGTTTTCAACAATGAATCCCTCTGTAAAAGGTGAGGGGGATGAATTTTTGTTTTTTGTGATAGTGCGGGTATCGCATCCTGGTCCTTAATGACTGATAAGCCAGACGTGGGACATAATTAAAGTCACCTAACTTGACATATCGACTAGAATGCTGAAATCACGCAAGAGAAAACATCGCTTTTGCTACACTTTCTATATTTGTAAAACCTTTAATAAGCAGCAAGTGGGAAATTCCCCTCACATCGCATGCAGCCACGAGTTGTAATGCTTCTGCAGCCATGACGTGACACGGGGTAAAACAATCACCAGTTAAAATAAAACACCCAGAGCTAAACCTGTCTTTGTTTCAGTGGCGTGCATAGCCATGAATCTGACGATACGATTTCCGATTTGCATGTCACGATACGATACATCCTGATACTAAACAAAACTGTATACATCGCATTATCAGTAGTTACAGATTTCACCTTTACAAGTACAAAATGGTATGAAATACAATTTATTTAGTAAATGGTAAATTCAAGTTGCAATATCTAAAACAAATGGTGTGTTTGTCACTGTCAAATTGCATTTTCAATCACAGGATAAAATGATGACAAGATTTTGAACAAAATTGGACATATTCCTACACTGTAAAAACATAGATCTATAATAAATAGAGAGAGAGAAAAAGACCCGGTTTCATATAGATTTAAATGCATTCAATTTTCCATCATCACATAAAATCAGAGGCTCTATTTACCCTGCTAAACCTAACACACACACACACAGACATTACATCACATCTTCTGTACAGGTGGTAGTTTTAACTCTTTTCCTTCTAGCTGTGAAGTATCTTTGCAAACCACGAGTCAAACGAGCATCAAACAATGGTTTTCCTAAATCCCATAAACTGTGCATAACAAATGCCTATAAATGCAGTTTTTGTCACTATTTTGTCATATTTGAACATGACAGTTGTTTATTTTCCTATGTCTCATCACCCTACAGCTGAAGACACCTCAACAATGACATATAACGTTGCTTTTCCCCCTTTTCATCTTCCCTTCTTCCCACTCCCAGCTAAGCTTTAGCTGCTGCCAACTCCCATCTGTGTCTTTGCGGCTGCCTTTGTTGTTTCCCCACTTCAATACGGCACATCTTTACTGTGCAGCAGGCCTACTCACACCGCGCTGTGCTATTCTGCTGCCGTATATAGGCGCCTCTTGCTGACATGCTCTCCTGGTAAGCAGTCAGGGAGGTTGTTTGATGATGAGAAAAGTAATTGTCTGCTCTGTTTTTCTTTTCTCAGCTTTCATTTGGGTTTCTGTGTAGGTTCAATAGACGCAAATGAATGGTTATTTTGTAGATGTTCCTTGTTTTTAAAAGTATAAAGGCGTTTAAAAGTAACTGATGAGTTATATCCTATACTGTTGGAACGTGGGTGACATCGCTGCCTTAAACAGCTAAAAGGTCAGCCTTTAATTCAGTTTACATTATTTTAATGTTCTTTTTAGTCTCCCTGCTACCATAAAAACCAATTAAGTTCAAATAAATAAATAAAATCAACCTTTTTATTAGTTCACCACTTCCTACTTGGAAAGTTTTGTATTGATATTGAAAAGTTCTGGTTATACTTTTAGCAAACTGTGTTGTCTTTCATCAGAGGTATAAAGAATACTGATAAATCCTACTCAAGTACAAGTAAGTCATACATAAAATACTCAAGTACAAGTAAAAAGTAGTTCAATTAAATAGTACACAAATATACTAGCTACTTTCACCCCCCCACACTTATTTTTGGTAATAAATCTTGTCACCGTTTCCTTGCATACAGTAAACATCTCATGTAGAAACTAAAGCATATGTGTCAAACTCAAGGCCCGGGGGCCAAAACCGGCCCTTTAGAGAATCAAATTCAGCCCGTTGAATTGGTGAACATGATAGAAAAAAACACAAAACATTACCAACTAATTCAGTTGTAGATATTGCAGCTTCTCCAAATAAAAAATGCTGTTAAAATCCACAATATTGTCAGAGCTCAGTTTTCCAGTTCTTGAATTCTCCATTTTTCCAAAATCGTGCAATCAAATTATTCCACGAAAATTCCCGCAATTTGCCAAATCGGGAAAATTTAAGTGAAGATCCTGCAGACACTGATAAATACTGTATATCATTTATATTTTGAAGTGCAAACCAGGGGACATTAATGTAAAATTTGCTCTTTTTCCAACCTAAAATCTGTGGCCCACTTAAGATCAAACTGGTCCGTGTTCGGCCCCTATACTAAAATGAGTAAAATGACACCTGAGCAAAAGGAAGAGACAAAATCATGCACAGTTTATTTCCCACAAAGCATCTGCATAACATTCTATCCGTAGGCAGCGCCCCTCATTGGCCAGTTTAGGTCACGTGACTAAGACTAAACCTTACCCTAAACCTAGTCATAAAAATGGTTGCGATATAGGGTTATAACCTAAGCCTATCCCTAAGACGCTACGTACTTGTTCTTTGGTAACCGTACCAATAGCACCAGGGGTTGTCTGTACGGCAACCGTACAAATAGACACTTTCTAAAATAAAAGCTTCATCATAATGTACAATAATGCTCACTATATGTATAGCTACATTTATGGACTCTAGCATTCAATGCTGTTTTGGTGCCCTGCATTAAGTTTAATCTGATTGGTCGGCTATGATTGTGGTCTGGTCATTTCATTTTTTGTAGTTTGACATTTATTATTTTAAAAGAAAAGAAAACAAAAAAAAAAAAAAAAAAATTCAGGAACAATTTGGTGTAGAAATCATTTACTTTGCCTCTTTTAAAAAAGTAAAATAGCTGATTTAGAAAAATAAAAGTAGAATCACTCGTAAATGTGAGCAACTCAATTACAGTAACGCGAGTACTCTGTCATTCACTAACATTGATCCATTCTGATCAAAAGCCCGTTTTTTTTAGTTTGAGGATCCATTCGAGCTTTTAAGCCAGTGACTCTTTCATCCAACTTTTTTAAACTGTCTCTGAGATTCCTCAGGCATGACCTCCTACGCCGTTTGATTGAAGTCCAAGTGGATTGTTAAACTGTTATCCTCATGAGCCAGAACAAACGGGCTTCAGGGAGACTTCTAAAGCAGGAGCCGTGGGTAAAAAATTGTGACCACTCTTTGGCAGAGATTAATAGCTTGAGCCTTGGTTCCAGAGCACTGATGGTGTGCTGTGAGATGATGGTGAATGGATCGGATGGGTTCAGTGTTTTTGGTGACGAACTGGGTCTGATAGAATCCGTGTATCATTCGTTCATTCACTTTTCATTATGTAACAAAAACATGAAAAACGAAAAAAAACACTCATTATTTGATATTTGTTTCCAAAACCAAAATGAAAAAACGTTGAAAAAATGTTTTTCAAATTCAAGCTCTTTTGCTTCGATACAGAAAATGGAAAACGAACACCTTCATTCATTTTCTCCACTCTCCATTTGCCCAAGTACGTGACCCGGAAGTGAAGTGTTACACATTCCGAGATATCTTTAGCTCTGCAACACTTAAGAGTCTCTAAATCCTCCAAAATGTCCGTGAGGAGGTTCTGTGCCCAACACCAGCTAAAGCGAAAAGGACACGTTTCGGGTGCACAGTTGGAAGCAGCGATCTTGTGATGCCGAACTGCCGTGAGCATAGCCATTAGTGTCGGATGAGAGTACACTTCCGGGTCACGTACTTTGGCAAATCTGTAATGAAGAAAACGAATAAAGATATTTGTTTTCCGTTTTTCGTTTCGAAGCAAAAGAGCTTGAATTTGAAAAACAAGGCGTTTTCCCTTTTTTTAATTTTGGTTTTGGAAACAAATATCAAATGAGTGTTTTTGTTTTTCTTTTTCATGTTTTTGTTACATAATGAAAAACGAATGAACGAATGATACACAGATTTGATAGGAGTTGTTGAAACCGCTTTCTGGTTAAATACAATTTGTGAGTTGATGTTGGTGAACCCTCAGTACATGGATGCTGGTCCTTTGGTATTGTTTTTATTTTTAAAAGTATATTCTTCTTTTTTGTTTAATCTTTAATTTTTAAAATTATTTACATGTTCAGGAAGGTTTCCAGTCATTGAGGTCATGTTGGATTTGGCCGCGTGCAGCCATTTTGGAATTCAGGATTTTTACAACCTCCAACTTGAAAAAGTGGAGCTCCTAATCAGTAAAACCAGAACAAAAAGTCACCGACTGCGACACAACAATGGCGGCACTGTACAGAACAACGTCAAAATTTCAATACCAAAAAACATTAGTAAATAGACAATAATCATTTAATTTACAGATTACGTACCGCTACAGTAATTCAGGCTGTCTATGTTATTTTATTTATTTATTATATTTTAAATGAGCTTTGTGATTTTGAAAAGCATTTTAAAAATACTTTATTTTTAAATGCAAATGTGTTTATTTCATTTTCTTATTAATTAATTTGATTGTATTTTGTGTGCCTTGTTGCTGAAATGTGTTACATAATGTGGCCTTGCTTTGCTGGGGGCGATAAAAATGTGCTATTCTGAATAATCAAAGTTTAAATCCAACAAATAATAATGTCTTTATTATAAATACTATCTCAGTCAGCCAAGCTTTTGAGATATTTCAACGTGCTGCGTCTAAAACGCTTTACAGTCCAAGTTTGTAAAGTCTACTATTATTATTTGAATTGAGTCAAATTGACCCCAAAGATAATAGGAGGCTTAAAATATAAATACCCATTGCCATTGGTTCGATCTGTTTGTGTGCATTAAAGGCTTATCTGCAGATATTTAACACTATTTAAAAGGTGATGACATTGTTCTGCATTAAATGTTATTGGTACCTCAGGATGAAGGTAACTGTGCCCCATTGTCACCAGTGCCACCCAGCAGATTAAATCACTGTGCAATAATGGTTAACATTGAGGGAGTTGTCAGTTTTCCATTCAATCCACAGTGTTGTAGTGTCTGTCCGTACCGGCTGACATTTATGAAGGACTATAAACTTGGATGACTATAAAAGGAAAGTCAAAGTCTCTCACTCCTAAGGCCTTGTGTGGGGAAATAGAAGCGGTGGCCATAAATGATTGCAGTGTGAAACACACAACAGCAAAGTCCTTTATTTTATTTTATTTTTTACTGGAGGTTGAAAACATCTCATTTATTCCGCGAGCGCCTGTTACATTTTCACAGCTTTCAAATTATATTGCCTTCGTTCACTTTGCTTGAGTGTGTTTTTCACACTGCCTGCAGGACCCCTCCATCAGTGGCAGTGATGACTGAAAAAAGCCCAAAGCAACACAAAACAACACAACACACATCTCCACGAGTCCTGCAGAGAACAAAGCACTCATTAACGTCTGTGTGCTTGACCAGCTGAACTCCAGTTTTACTCGAGTTTCCCATTAAACCCACATCAATCCTAAATCCAGAGGTGCAAAGAATACTGATATATTCTACTCAAGTAGAAGTACTGTTACTTTATTGAAATTGTACTCAAGTACAAGTAAAAAGTAGCTCAATAATAGTACTAAAAGTAAAAGTTATTTTGGTAATAAATCATGCCACAGTTCCCTTGCATACAATAAACATTTCATGTAAAAACTTAAAAAGGAATTTAATTTAATTTATTTTACACAAAGGCATCTGTATAAAATAAAAGGTTTGTACAAAATGTACAATTATTTTTTTTTTTAAATAAAACACCACCAATGGATTTAATTCAAAATAAAAAACACTCTCTGGCTCCAAGTATAAATATATTTATGATGCGGTGCATTACGTTTAATCTGATTAGTCGGCTATAAAGTGATACATTTGATTGTTGTCTGGTCTTTTCTTTTCTTTTTTTGTAAATTCACAGTGTCTGTTGATCATTTTAAAACAAAACAAAATGGTTGGGTGCAGAAATGTAACAAATTACTTTTTAAAAAATGTACTATTAAAATGATAGATTTAGAAATATACTCAAAAAACTACAAGTATCCATAAAAGCCACTCAATTACAGTAACATGAGTACTTGTAATCCATTACTTTTACCTCTGCCTAAGTCCATACAACCAGTGACGTGCTGTGACCACTAGGGTTGGGTAGGCACGTTGCAAATCGAGACCACCAATGACAAGTTCATACGTTTCCGCTGGCGTGTTGATCAAACAAAATCAACATCGTAAAACTACGATGCAAAGGCAGCGTAGAGCGCTGCCTATTTACCAAAATGGTTTTCATCTTGGGGAACTGACACGTAACAACACGCTATGGGGCCAGAGGCAGAGCAGCAATGTCCTTTTGGGAGAGGGTGTGGCCTCCTCCTGCCTTTCAGCGGACTGAGACTGTGCAGCGTCTCTGTTGTACCAGGAAATAGCAATGTTTAGTCATTTGGGCTATGAAAAGCTATGAAAATTAAATAATTTATAATTATATTATAATTAAAACAAACAATCAAGATATCATTTCACCCTTGGGTAGGCACTGCCTACCTTGCCTACCCTGACTGCACGTCACTGCATACACCCCTCTTCTCCCAGACTTTTAAGTATCTGTTAAAGTATCCGAGTTTGTGTGTTTTCTCTCCGTGTCGTCGTATTCCAACAGATAATCTACTTTATGTGCACCAGCATCATTGAAATTCTGCATTTGATTTCAAAAGTTCCTCTGCCCAGATTTGGACTGCCCCGTCAGGATTTATAGCAGATTAACTTTGGGAGTGATTTAGCGTTCCCTGTTAGCAGCTTAGGAAAAATAAAGTTTTCTCATCCACACTGGCTCACATATTCTCACGCTTAATTCCTCTACTCTAATCGTGGAAAGAACAGATCGTTTGTGTGAGATGGCGGTACCTGTAGCGGTCTGAGTGGTTTGGAAGTCAACTGAGGTTATGGTAGTCAGTGTTGTTTTAGTACTCGACACTGGTCTTGGTCTCGAGATCACATTTTTAAGGTCTTGGGCTGTGTTTGAAATGTCATACTAACGTACTACTCATACTAAGTCTGATGTCCAAATGAGTATGTAGTGCGTTCACATTAGATAGTATGGAAAGATCGAGTATGCGCGAAACACCAGGAAGTATTCTATATGGGGACATTTTTGAAGTACGCACGGTAATAATAATAATAATAATAATAATAATAATAATAATAATAATAATAACAATAATAACAATAATAATAATAATGCATTGGATTTTTTTTATTGCGCTTTATCATAGACACTCAAAGCACAAAGCAGAATTAAGGCATTGTTCTTTTACGTCACACTTAGTGGTGGTAAGCTACTATTGTAGCCACAGCTGCCCTGGGGCTGCCATAGTGCGCCATCGGCACCTCCGACCACCACCAACACTCGCTAAAACACTACATTCATACTAGGCAATGTGGGTGAAGTGCCTTGCCCAAGGACACAATGACGGATTCCACTGGAGCAACTCTCCCCCACTGTGGTCCCTGGAATTCTCAGTGGTCTCTATCCAACTACTAACCAGGCTCAGACCTGCTTAGCTTCAGATCTAACGATATCGGGCAATGATATGGCCACAATATCGGTAGGCACACTAGTCATACTCAACCGCCCCATGATGCATTGCGAGCAGAATGTAAAATCATCCTGGGACCGGCTTCAAGCTAAAAGTCAAACATCCACTTTTCAAAACAAAAGCATCTCTTCTAAAAAGTGAAGCCGACTCTATCCGTCCTCCCCGCCTTAATGTGCACTGAGTTTACCTCCATGGAGTTAAACAGCCAACCATTGTTCACCAACATAATAAGCAGTTAATCACACCTGTGCTGTAGGAGGAAATAGCAAACATCTGAAGGCTGGGTTTACGGAGCATGAAATCTGCAGCACGCTTGACCACACACGGTTACACCTGAGACACTGAACTATACTCTCTAAGCAGGTTAACTAAAACAGACGAGGGCTAAGTTATAATCAGGCAGTAGATCAATATTAGAGGTTACAGCAGACAGCCTCTGATTGTGAAAGATGATGGCGTTATCCACAAATGCTGCAAGGCACAAAAAAACAAACAAATAAGTTTTGTATCAGCAACATTTATTGTGATGACGCGTGGATTAAACAAGTGTAACGCTGAGTGGACAACTCAGGGAAGCATGAGTTTGGGCAGAACTGAGACGAAAAAGCAATATAAAGAAGAAACGCATCCAGGTTTTTGCTTCGTTCACTTTTTCATCCTCCCAGTTTAACTTTATGACCATCAGAGGATCGTCTTTTTCTTTCCCTCTGTTGCTGGGTTTTCATTACAGATTTTTGCAAAATAAAAGCAATATTTTTAAATGTCAACAAAGTATAATTGCGCTTGGAACGTGTTTCCATTGAACATAGTTTTGCAACTCTGGTGAAATCTCATCCCGTGAGACTTTGTTGCAGGAAGACGGACGCTCTAAATAATCTTATAACACTCTGTATTTCTTTGTTGTTTCACGTCTAATGAGGCAGTAATCATTTTTAGGTATAATGCTTGGAAATGTCCCAGTTTCCTCTTGTACATGTAGCACGTCATGTTTTCTCAGAGAGAAGTGATGTCATGTCATGTGACCAGGTACGTCACATTCTGTGTCGTGTATTTGCGGAAAAGGAGTTTTTGCGACACATTTCAATATCAAAATGTCTGAAAGCATAAAAACTTTTAAGTGATATTTGAGTGTTTTTTTTTTAATTCAGGTGTTTCCATTACCAGTTTTTATTGCACTATTTAGATTTTGCACATTTCCAAGGGTAGTGGAAATGCAGCTAGTGTTAACCCTGTGATAGACAATTACAGGGTTAACACAATTACATTCAAAATATTAACAAAAAAGCTAATTATTAAATGTTTCATTAGAGACTGCTATAAAAAGTGCATTTAAATAATAATAATGAAAATCAAAAAAATCAAAAGCCAAAGTACAAACCAAACTAAACCTGCAAAGATGCAGTAAATTTCCAAGTAAGTTTCCATGGAAACCAAAGCCTATGGGAATTTTGAAAATATTCAAAAGGAAATGGAAAAGTATTTATCGAAATTAACCTCAAATTGGGAGTAATTTTGAATCATTGATGCTAATATTTTACAACATCTATGTTGAGAGCAACCTTTAAATTAAAAAAAAAAAAAAAAAAAAAAATATATATATATATATATATATATATATAAATTAATTTCCATGGAAAGTTTCCAGTTTGCGAATTTGCTAGAATTTTGCAACCCGAGTTCAAATGTTATGTTTTTTTAATTTTATTGTTTTTGAATGGATGCTAATGTTTCTGTTTGAAATGATAGTGTCGTATGAAATTACTCCCAATTTCTGGTTAATTCCAATAAATACGTCACTTGAAAAGTTTCTGTTTTTGAATATTCCCAAAATTTACGACCTTAAACCCTGTGGAAATTCACTGGAATTTCTTTTGCCCATTTTCAACCCAACCTGAGTTCCACAATAATCGTTTAGATAGCGAGAGGAAGGTCATTAAAAGATGAGGAACACCCGAGTGCAGAAAAGACAGTGTGTTCTACAAAATACTAAAAACTATGGAAACAACCTGAGCATTTACATACTGGCAGAATTTAATTAAACTAATAAAACCAAGACCAACTCAACACAACCACGAATAATTAAGTCAAAACTAGGGATGAGAATTGATAAGAATTTAGCGATTCCGATTCCATTGTCGATACTGCTTATCGATTCGATTCCTTACCGATTCTCTTATCGAATTAATTAGGGAATTAAATAATACAAATAGATTTGTTTGCTTTAACTCTTTATTATATTATATTATCTTTGTCTCTTTTCTGCAGGAATATCAGCTTTCTTTTTATCCAACAGGTATAGATTGTTTTCACTGAATAATAATATATACAAAAGCACTATATAAAATTGATGAATTATTATTATTGTTATTATTATTATTACAACATGACACATTTTGACTACAAACATTTGAGAATATTTACAGTGCTCCTTTTGAACTTGAACAAATTGATCCAAAACTAATTCAGATATAAAGCAAATAATTATTCTGTAAAAAAAAAAATATTAACCAAACGTATAGCTGCACTTATTGTTATGTATTTAAATGGCAAAGCTTTAGTTTAGCCTTTGTTTACATTTCTATAAATGGACCTTCAGAGACGCCGTCCCCATTGTGCGAACGTGTGAAAGAGCAAACTAAAGACAACGATCAGTACCAGTCCGTCTCTCGTGTCTGATTACTTGTTATGAGGACATAAACTGGCGACGAGGTGTGTGTTCTTGCTGAAGTTTGTTGTTTTCAGAAGAAAAGTCAGTGCAAGAAGCAACTTTTGCACGAGTGTTCAGAAACCGGAAGTGACTAGCGTAGCAACAGAGACGCTACAAACACTGCACGGAGGACAGCGCTGCTGCGGGTGGAGGAGGTGGATTCTCTGCGGTGGACAGCAAACAACTATATGGTGGAAGTAGCTTCACTTGGTGCTAGCATAAACACAATATACAGGACCTGGAGGAGTTTATCGTTATGTATTTGCAACGTAAGAGGAACCGATAAACGGAATTGACAGGCAAGCAAACAAACGATTCCAAGGAATTGGATTACTGGGAACCGGTTCTGAGAAAAAAACAGTAATTCCCAATAATTCGATTCCCATCCCTAGTCAAAACACACCAAACACCCAGATTTTGCCGTTAGCATCCAAACGCTACAGGATGATAAAAACATACAGCAATGATTTAGCTCATCAGTGGTGGTTATGTTTTTCAAATCATGCTGATTATAGTCACACTAGTTTTATTTTGAAAGATGATTCAGCAAATTCAGTAGATGAAAAACACTTTCAGGTTTGAGTTTAGTTTTATAAATAAGATCTGAGAAATTAAAAGCGTGAGAAACACAAAGAAATAAATCACAAAAACCTTTCTTTTCTTCTTTTTCGAGAGCTCTTATTAACTCTTGTTTCATATTGTGTGTGAAAGGCTCTGATTAGAACATGGTGAAAAAAATAGCATTGTATGAGCACTGGAAAGGAGGATAAAAGGTAAGCTTTGGTAAAAATTTCCCATTATTAAAACACTCTTTTCTTTCTGAAGTTGAAAGGACTGCAAACCAAAAGGACCTGATTGCGACGGCACTAGAGATTATCGACTTAAAGCCTATTTGCTGAACACGGTTTGCCAAAGGTCATTTAAAAGTAACACGAGCACAATTCATTCAGTGTCTTTCAAAAAATGGAGATGACTGCAGAATTAGATGCTGCACACGGTTAGCAGTCAGCAGATACAGCTGCCCGCACAGCTGGGAACATTCAGGGGAAGTGTCGCTGACGCAACAAAAAAAAAAAAAAAAAAAAAAAAAAAAGAAGAAGAAGAAAGATGCTGGTGCCCTCTCACCGAAACATCTGTCACAGTGTCGTTTCAGATAAATGGCTGGTGATTACATTGTGATGGCTTTGTCAGGAGTTCGAAACAGGCCATGTAGCTTTAGGTTGATGTCAAGACTGTTCATGTTGCCACGTTTAAAAGACAAGGGAGCACAGACGAGACGAGAAGTGCAAATTCATTCGAAGTCATGACTAAGCAAACGGTAATACTTTATCTGAGCTTTTAAAGCTGCTGGACACAATGTTTTTTTTTTTTTTTAATCAGACAAAGATAAAGAGTATAGGCCTCATGGATCAATAATTCAAAGGTAATTTGCTAAAAAAAAAAAAAAAGAGTAAAAGATTGTAATTGTTGCTTGAAAGTTTGTTTTTATCTCCACTGTTAACACTACATTTGTTGAAATGATAAAATCTAGAAATAAATCTATTCAGGAGCCACTAAATCAGTGTTTTTCAACCTTAGGGTTGGGACTCCATGTGTTGGTCACCTGGGGTTTAAAATGGGGATGCCTGAAATTTCTTAAAAATGTAAATTGATTTTTGAAATGCTTTTAATTATTATTATTATTATTATTATTATTATTATTATTATTATTATTATTATTATTATTATTATTATTATTATTATTATTATTATTATTAATAATTAAAACAACACACAATCCTAAACAACTGTATTTCTATACTTTCACTTCTTGAAATGCAGTAAAAATATATATATATATATATATATCTGAGCTCAAACATGATCAGCAGAGAAAGTATTTTTTGGGTTTAGTTACTATTTATTTTTTTATTTATTTATTTTTTTAGTTACTCTTTAAAGCGTGTTTGTTAAACTCAAGGCCCGGGGGCTAACGTTGGCTCTTCAGGGCATCTGATTCGGCCCACTGGAGAAAGTGAAAATGATGGAAAAAATATAAGTGAAGAATTGGCCAAAACATGAATAAATCAAAGGACATTTAAAGGGGCATTCTTATGAAAAATTTACTTTATAATGGCTTTGCTACAGTGATATACATCCCTTTAGCCTCATTCAGAGGGTCAAAGTTTGAAAAGTTCTGTTTCCTCCCTACTTTGTTATTCTACGTTTTGTAAAATGTCAGCTCCAAACGGGCGAGTTGGATTTTTTTCGCGTTTTGACGTTACATCACGGAAACTCGTCCTCCTGGCAATCCTGCCCTATAAGAACGTTTGCTCCTCCCTCTCAAACTTCCTCACAGCTAACGCACAAACACTGCGGTTTAATATAGAATATATGTTATACTTTAATGTCATATATGTAAAGCTACATACACAAAATGTGTTCTCTAAATTTAACCCCTGCCTGAGGAGCAGTGGGCATCCAGAGCAGTTCCATTTTTAGTATCCATTATATCGCCTTGTATCTCCTTTCACTATCACCTTATATAGACTATTCCTGTAATAAGTTGTGGAGAGGATGACAAAAAAGCAACGTAGCAGCTCCGGTGAGCGTTTGAAACAGCTGACTCAGCTGATTGACTCCGCTGCTGCTGCCACACACATGCCCTGAAACGGTGTTTGTCTGACTCACAATCACAATAGCCGCTTAAATATCCATGTGTTTTACTGTAATGTGCAGTTTTTTGGCTGAAAACAATAACAACAGTATGTGGACAGCAAAAGAAAATTGCTAGTGATCAGCTGTTGTGTGGAGTCAACGTCTACAGACACGTCTACTCATGAATATGCAAAAGTAGGCCCCAAAATAGCCTGTTTTTAGAACTGCTCAGTCACTTTTCAGTGGCTAAAACTATGGAAAACAGGAACGTTTGGGAAAATAAACTTTATATACTATGTTCTTGGGGTTCTTAGAACAGATGGAGATGAAAAATGAGGTGAAAATAGCATAATACTGGACCTTTAAGTATCTGTCACTTATTGCTTGGATATTATTGATGCCTTCCATACTTCATGTTTTATTTATAACTGAAAGTGCACACTTTGTAACATTGATGTTGAAGTTGTTAATTTTCCCGCCTAAAAACTGCAGCCCACTTGTAATCAAACTGCTCCCCATTTGGTCCTTGAACTAAAATAAGTTCAAGACCCCTGCTTTAAAGCATTGCCATTCGTTATACAAAGTCATTATAGTTTGTATGTAAAAGCTCTCCTCACTTACTTAAAAAAACATTTGGAATTAATTGGCATGTCCCTGGTATAAAATCAGGAAAATGTTGAATTGAATTTAGATAATGCAGTAGATTTATGGGTGAGCGAATGAGGTGCATGAGTTAAACGTTTTCTCATCAGGCTCTATTCAGAAGCTTATTCCTTTTCCCATTTTACCGTAGTTGTCAATCAATCACAGAAAGACAGAATTGCTGATCTGGGTGCATGAAAATTAAAAATGTCACATTCGACTAATAGTCAAAGTCTACTTTTTTAAAAAAGTTATAGAAATTTAGTGGATTGACAGTTGTTTGGATGCTGTGGTTCATTTTAATGTGGAGAAACAGAATCAGCGTTACCAACCGGAAAGGATGGCAACTGTTCTGAAAATTAACTACAAACAATCCCACATTCATCCTGCGCTGCACCAGTAATGAATTAACCAGCCTGCGCTCGTACCGACAACACAGGCAACACCGTTATCAGTGTGTGTGTAATTAACAGCTTTGATTTGCACAGCCTGGAAATGAATCCAGGGTTTTTTGGGGGGATCATTGTTGTAGGAGAGCAGAGGGTTGTTCAAGGCTTTTTTTTAATTATTTTAGCTTCATTCCTGACGGCGCCACATTAAATCAGATCCTGAAGCGTTGCAGCCGATGCTTTTCTTTTATATCCTTTTTTTTTTTTTTTTAATGACTTGCATACAATAACTAGAGTTAGAAAAACACAATCACAGTGATAAATGATAGAATTTATTGGTACAAATCTTTGCTCTCCTTTTTTCTGTATCAGAATGTTTTTGGCTTTTCCAGAGAGAGGTCAATTTCCTCTGTGTAACACTGACCTGTTCATAGTCCCACAGTAGATACCTGGGGTTAAATATTTTACTCAGGGGGGACGATCGCAGCAGTGTTTTGTGAAGAATGCTGGTGGGAAGTTGGACAAATGGTGTCAAATGGAAGTGTGTGTGTGTGTGTGAAATATAGTCGCGAGTAATTCTTCCTCTCTTTCAGTCATAACAAAACAGTCAGGGTTAGTGTTGTCAACTCTTTTTGACAGAAAGAAGCCACATTTTGCACATTTTGTGCATTCATTTATTTTTCTTAATAAACTAAGCCAGTGTTTTTTTACGGAAGCGAATTAGGGAACATATTTGATGGAGAAAACAACAGAATAAAGTTGAAATACAATATTGTGATGTAAGTCAAAAGTATGCGTTAAACTATACTAATATGGGTTTAATATCAAAGATTTTCTTCCTCTTTTAAAGAGTACGTACACCCCAAACCAACTTTTTTCTGCTGAATACATGTGTATTTAGGTATTAAGTAGTGCTGCTGGTTGATCCTAGTCCCACTCTTCATATTTTAGTAAAAGTTTTTTAATTTTGCGTATTTAGCTGTAAAATATCCACTATACTGGCCACTAAGGGTTGAACGCCTGCGATTACAACTGAATTTTGCTATTGGTTGAACGGTAAGCTCTTGAACCACCTGCGTCATCACTTTAACTGTTGGCCCCGCCTCTCCTATAAAACCTGACACCCGCCTCCTTGCAAACGTCACCCATCCTCTCCTACATCTCCCCCTCCTCATCCAAATAAAAAAAGGAGGAAAGATTGTGAAGACGTGGTCAAAAAACTGCAGGATTTATATCTTGGAAGAAGAGGACGGAAAACCAGTTCTCATCAAAACGATGGAAAACTTGGGAAAATACGAAGGATCCACCTAAACAACAACATTACTGATGGTAATCATGGATATGACCCAGATCTATATAAACACTGGAAACAAAACTCAGACTGTGATTATTTTACGGAGACTGAATGAAATGTGGAAACCAAGAGTAAAAAAGGTCTGTCATTTATTCATTTCAATTGCTAGGTGGTGGGGTGATAAAGGATTACATTAAATTTAAATTCAAAGTGTTTATTGTCATATGTGCAGTTAGAAACACGTTTTCCTGTACAATGGAATTACTACCTTGCTTATGAACTAAGATATAATAATGTGTTTATACAAGTTAAATCTAACAATGGAAAATACAACACTGCCAATAGAACTAACAACAGCAGTTAGAAACACGCTTATGAACTAAGATATATTACATTAAAATACTACCTTGCTTGTGAACTAGGATATAATAATGTGTTTATACAAGTTGGATCTGACAGTGAAGAATACAACACTGCCAATAGAGCTGACAACAGCTGGATTACCCTTGATGTAGAGACAAAACAAGTGGTGACATTATGGATGAAAAGGGAAAAACCTTCCAAACACCTTCGAAAGAGGAACTATTCTTGAACTGGAGGAATGCTAACAACGTCTGGCAGGGAACAAGGCCAACACGAACAAAGATAGAGGAGGACAACACTGACTACAGATGAGAAGAACTCAAGAATGTTTGACCAGAGAGACATGTAAACCCATGTAAATTTGCGTCGGTAAAACAGGGGACGGGACCCGGATAAGCAAATTGCTTCTCTCGTCTCCTTTTTCGGCATGTACAAAAAAGAAAAAAAAAAAAAAAAAATGTGAAAAAAAAAAAAAAAAAAAAAAGTGAATGTAACCATGTCGGAAATAAACTGAATAAATAAAAAAAATAAAATCCTCCTCACCACCGGCTCCTGTCTGTGCTAAAGGCTCAAACATAGATGGCTCCGGACCACCATGGTTGTGACTGTTGGGAGGAGACTCTGGAGGCAAAAAGTCCTCCACCTCAAACGACCTCTGTGGCAAAAGTGTCCGCACTGTTGGACTCGCTCATGATTAGCTTGTTAGCTAGTTGTGATGGGTTTTGATTCTGTGTGTGCGGGGACGGAGGGGAGGGGGCGGTTACTGAAAGTAGCTGGGCGTGTCTCACTGCTACAGCAGTAACGCCCATAATCAAGGCTTTTTAGGAATTTCCCTCCCAGTGGCAGCTCAGCAGAAGGCAGGGGTGTACTTTCCCTTTAAGGACTTTGATTTACAGTACCAACAGCTGCTACTAGTGTCAGTCCCGTTTGTGGCCGTGTACGGAAACAGATTAGGGCCAGTTTTGATGGAGACTGTTGTTGTATACGATAAATTGGCCCTAGTCAGCTTCCGTAGATTTGATTTCATTTGCAAACCTTCGACTTTTATCAATCGTATTTTGAGTTAGTTTCTAAACTTCGACTTTAATCTTGTCATTTGAACTTTGATCTCAACATGACTGTTTACAAGTTTAGTCTCAACATGTAGACTTTAATCCTGATTTGCCCAAAACATTTTTCTCCATCAAAATTGGCCCTAATCATATTCCGTATGTAGAATATCCTATTCTATACTTTACTGCCACCTACTGACCTGGAGTAGTAACTGCCAAAAAAAAGTGGCCAGATTTTTAGATACAATGTTTAAAACAGAAATGTGCTGAGATGGATTTCCGCAATCATGAAAAATCAGAGGCCCTATACAAGGGTTGGGGTCAATTATAATTCTAATTGCGTAATTGATAATTATGTACAATTACGCCGTAATTATAATTGGAATTGTACTTGAAAAAATGTGTTGCTTTTGTAATTGTAATTGAGTTTAGATAATTGACTTTGTAATTGTAATTGGCATCAAAATTCAATTAAAACTATGGCTTACACATATCGCATTGCACTCACTGCTCTAGGTCGGCCTTGTCCTGGTCTACAAAATACATGAGCGACCAACAAGATCTCTTCAAACCAGGCTTGGTTGGAAGTTAACACTTAAACAAGCCTCACAATGGGCCCCCTATGGTTTCACACATGCACAACCTGGCCTGGACTGGCCCGGTCTGGGCAGCCATTGTGAGTGCACCCTTATGGTACGTTCACACCAAACGCGTTTGGGACGTCAAAATCGTGCCTTACGCACCATAGTTGGACGCTTGTGCTCATTGAATACAGACGCTTGTCACCAGCGTTGAAGATGCTCGGGACGTGCGTCGAGGGGAGGGGCTTCTCTGTTGCCGGTGGTGTTCATACAATGGATGATATTGTGGCAATCATTTATGTTGATAATTCACCCAGTGACTGTGAAGTGGTGGGGAACATTGTGTTGAGAAGGCGGTGTTTCCGGTCGGATGTATTTTGGTGTGACTCCTTGTGTGCACTCTGATGTCAGAGGACTATAGAGAAGTGTGGGTGAATGGAGAATAAAGTTAGTGTTTTGTTTTTCTTATTATTCTGAATACTTCACGGTTGGGGAACGCTCCTGATTGGTCGACGCACCGCAATATGCCCCAAAAATATAACAATCCCAACTCTAACGTTGGACACGTTGGAGGCGCCGGACACACGTCAAAAGCGTCCGCAGTGCAAAAAACCTCAAAACATGCCGCACAAGAGGCACGGGACGTGCAGCGGGATCTCCGACGCTCCCTAGAAGCGCGTCCACCATGTATGAATGTACACCTGCCACTTTTGCCGCTTTTGACGCTTTCGACGCGTTTGGTGTGAATGGGCCATTAATGTCACTGACCTCTTGCATTTCTTTAATTTCTACTGGAATCCTTGTCTGCTCTACCTCCTAAAGGTGGGTCAATCCCAACATGTTAATCAGGGTTGGTAGTTGCATTCTATAGGTGTGCATTCCTCAGATGAAATGGTGAATAATACCATGTGAATCTTCACACCCATACAAGTAGTATGTAACACAGTTGTTCAGCATGAATCATGGTCTGCTGCACCTCATAAAGGGCAGGGTTTTTTTTAAATATATATATCACGGATTGGCTGTTATGAACTACAGTATGTTGTGAAGATAATTTTACCAAAAATGGGGAATAGCCTTAATTTAAGCCTAACACGCTAACCAAGAGATGAGAAACAAATGTGACGACAGATAATTGTTTTAGTGTATTCTACAGTTGATTTAATACATGGTTAAGACATTTAGTAATTGAGAGCGTAATTGTAAATGACTTTCAGGTGGAAAAAAATTATCGTAACTTAACTGTAATTTAAAAGAAAAAAATACTTTGTAATTGGCATGGAAATTCGATAAAAAACTGTCAATTAATATTTAATTAAACGCAAACCAAGGGAACCATGTTACAGTTCTATGGCTTACAGTACACATACGTAGTTAATCAATAAAATATGTCTAATATCAACCTTTCCAACTACCTGTCAGTTCTCGAGAATCATTTTATCAATAAGAAATAAAAAAAAAAAAAATGAAATCGAGGGGTATATTGGCTGACACAGAAAGCTGGGTTTATTTATTTCAGATTCGGTAATTGTGATTAATTACATTTGATCTTTAGTAGATGAGAATGCAATTGTAATTGACTTTCAGAATATGGGTAACTGCAGATGTAATTGCAACTGAAAAATGTAATTGACCCCAACCCTGACAAATTCACAGTAATTAAACTTAGTTCTTGGTGAGAATGAACCATTTGAAACACATAGGATGATTCAGCAGATTCAGTGATGGGGACTACATATTTAATGTAGCCATTAAGTGCTAATGGGACGAGGCAGAGCTCATTGTGTAGCTTCTGCAGCCACAGTAGGATCATATATAGATATTTATGTTTGTGTCCAAACATGCAAAGACAGAGTTTTTGACCAAGCAGATTTCTCTGGGAGACAATTTGTAGTTCTTTGACTAAATAATGCTGAATTTGCTTAAAAAGACAACTAGCAGTAACACACACAGTACATGTGCAAACCAAAACAGCCCAAAGCTGAAAAGCTCAGGTTGTTTTCAGTTTCAAATGTGCAGATTTCTGCCTTCCAGAAGCCAGTGCTGGTCATTTACCAAAATATATTTCTTATTTATTCATTACTTTAAATGTAAATGTGTGTAATGTATCGACTTTTTCACCTCACAAAAACTACACGAAGATCGAGTCTAAAGTAGTGGTTCTGAACCCGTTTTGGATTATGACCCTATTTTGGCGATCCTAAAGACATTTTTTTTTTTTCTAGAATTGTTGGTTTTACTGTATTGCAAAGGCTGCATTTTATTATTATTATTATTATTATTATTATTATTATTATTATTATTATTATTATTATTATTATTATTATTATTAATAATAATAACAATATTTGTATTTCACAAAGTAAAAGTACAGAATACGGTTGTTTAAGATTGTGCATTTAGTTATTTTGAAAAAGAATAATAATAAAAAATAATAATAATTCAAAAATGTATTTTTTAATCAGTATTTATTTATTGTTTTCTCAATTACTAGACATTTCAGGCGACCTCATTTAAAGTCCAGGCGACACCACACGAGGTCCCCACCCCAAGGTTGAAAAACACTGGACGAAAGCTACTGCATGAAAAAGAGGAATGACAATTTGATCAAAAATAAAATAAAATAAAAATTTTTAAGTTTTAAATGCAATAATGAATAACTTTTTTATCTACTTTTTGCTGTACTAAACTAAATAATAATAATAAAACATTCTGATCTCTACATTAGGAATAAACAAAGACATTTTCTATTTAACTTGCTTTGCAGCAGCAAAATAAAACAAAAAAAAAATGAAAATATGCCTCTCAATTAGCACTGCTGGAAGTGAAACACCAAACTGCTGCGCACCACGAGAAAATCCCCCTAAATCAACTATAATATTCAAAGTAAACAAAGTAAATCTCCCTAAAGCACATCTCACCAGCAGCAGTGGATGTTTTTGTAGTACGTACACAGAGAGCAGCTGTTTGTACGACACTTATCATTTTCAAATGCCTCTGAAACGTAAAGCACATTTTAGTGAACAACACTGCTGAAGATGTTCTTCTCATCCACACACACGCTTCTTCACGTCATCAAATCATTTTTATACACGCTACAAAGGGAAAAATACACAACTTTGAAAACTTTATGCAATTAACAGCAAGCACTGGAAACACAACTGAGCAAATTATACGAAGCCTTTACTTATTTACACTTTGATTAATAACAAATGTCAGGGTCGTGATAGCTGTAGAACATTAGCATAAACAAATAGTTTATTTGACGCTTTAAACTTATATTAATTTTACCGACAGGGTTGATATTTTATATTTGAAAATAATATTAAAAGGAATCCAAAATGAACAGCAGAAACATGGGATTTGATCCAAAGCCACAATAACCAAAACACGTGCATGAAAAAAGGCAGATACGAGAAAGACTAACAATGATTTACAGCAGACATAGGCAACTGGTGGCCCAGGGCCCACACGCGGCCCCCAAAACAATATTGTAATTTATGAAGTTGGAAGTTATACGAAGAACAACATAATACACAAAACTCCAGAAACACAGAAAACCACAGCAAAATGCACAAAATCTCAAGAAAAGTACAAAAACACAAAAATATTATTAACTAAACACACAAAATGACAATAAAGACACACTAAGTAACCACTTAAACACACAAAATGACTACAAATACAACTACATAGACATTTGGACTTCAAAGACACACAAAATTACACAAAATGACAGAAAAACGCACAAAATGACAACAAGAACAGAAAAATAATAACAAAAACACAATAACGGTAGAAGCTGAGTGGTCTGAGAAGTCTTTGAGCTTTAATTTTAGTTAAAAAAAAAAAACACACTGAATGGAAAACTATAGCCCAGTTGTGTGGAAATTGTGCAAGAAAGATTTTGTGGATCACCAGAGCTCCTCAAGCCTCCAGCGGAGGTTTCCCACCTCAATGCTAACTATGTAGCAGTTAGCACGGATAGCGGTCCTTCGGAAGGCACTTGAGACCAAGTAGTTAGTGACAAATGAACAAAGTGAGTGGATAAATGATTGTAATGGACAGTCGACCACTGTTGGTTGTAGAGGATGTGGGCGGGGCAACTACTACTGGAAGTGATTACTTGATGTTATTACATTTTGTGATGAACAATGTTATTTTTGATGTGCTAATTCATTTTACTGTGATTGATGGGTTCATTTTATTTATTATATAGAATCTGAAGGAGAGAAAAAGCAACGAGTTTGGTGTTCAATAATTATATTGATCAGAACATTGTTTTTACTGTTTATGATGTGCTAACTTATAGCACTACATATGAACCTGATGTTTTATTTAATTTCTGTTTGCTATTATTTGGAGATTGACTAAAGTACATGTCAATATTTCCATGATGATCTAAACTAAAGGTGTCAGCAGTCCTTTATAGTCTCACATACAGAGGAATGACTTTATAAAGCCACTTTGTTATACAGTATATCAATGTTTTGATTTGCCACAATAATGCAATTTAAATGAAAATACCTTAAGTTGAGGGCATTTCTCAGCAATTTTTAGGTGAAATTAAAAAAGTGATTAGTTAGAATATTTAATCGCACTAAAATTACTAAATATAAAGTATTTGATATTAGTTAACTGGAGTTTCTTTTACCCAAACTTGCAGATGTTCGGTTAATCTGAAGCTAACTTTCATCTAACCTTCATCCTTGGGAAAAAAGTTCCTGCAACTTAATTTATAACTTGGTTTCTTGTGAACGTGTCCTTGATCAGCTGTATTTCACTGTAGCAGTGAATGTTACCCTCGTTTTTACCACTCTATGGGTGAGCAGTAGACGGACGCTCAGTATTCCCTGCACTTAAACCGCATTAGTTCAATGGGATTCGGGTCGTATTTCTCGCTAAACCCCATAAAAGAAGACAGTTAAACTTAAAAATCATCTGTAAAAGTGTTTTATGTGTTTGGTAGCTTCAGCTGCTTGCCAAGAACCTTTGCTGCAGTTCCAAATCAGAGCAGAAGACGGTTTAGCTTCGTTTCCCAGCAAGAATACGTGACTTATCACTTCCCAAGCAACATTTACTACGGCTACGGTCAATGTGTGTCCTGGTGAGTTTGGATGTCCCGTGTCTAACGCTGTAACCGGCTCCTCTAATACCTTATTATTGCAGTTTTTATACCCCTGGTGGTATCTTAGAACTAGGGTGGACATTTTCATGACACCAAATAGGCATTTTTCAGAACGCAACAAAGCCAGGATAGATACTAAAAGAAAATAGAACATATCAAACATCGGTGGACTGGGACACAAATTCAGCCCTGGCATTTTCTGTGCAGAACAGACCACTACATTATTAGAGGACACCATGTAGAAGCTGTTATTAGGTCAGTAATGGTCAATATGTGTTCTTTATATTTTATTTTTATTATTTTTCCCCAAAAAAACACCTTAAAAGGAGGAAAGTTTTTAGCCCCCTTTTTTTTTTTACCGATTTCCTACCGATGTCCCATTTTTGCCCCTTTTTAAAAAGTTTTCTCTTTTTTCAGACTTTAATTTCCATTTGCCAATAAATATCCCTTTTTTGTCCATTTTTGACACCTTTATCCAATTTTTGTCCTTTCTTTAATTTTTTGGCCACTTTTCATCCAAATAAACTAACTTTTGCCCAATAAATACCACTTGTTTCCTTTTTTCCCACAACATTTTGGCTCTTTTTATTCCACATATAAATACATATTGTTTGCCACATTTTGCCCATTTAAGCTACCTTTAGCCATTACATACCACCTGATTCCTCTTTATTTGCCCATCGTTTAGCCACTCTTGACTGTCTTCAAATATTTCAGCTCTGGTGTCAGGTTTCATACAGTACACTAGGTACATTATCTTTAAGTGATGAAATGACCTCATGTGCTGAAAATATTCATCTCTAATCTCTTTTCTCACACAAAATACTTCCTTTCTGCACTAATTTACTCTTAAATGAACAGATGTTTTCATGCAGAATCCTAGAAAGTTAAATGAACTAGCATTAGCTAAGCTATGTAGCCTGTGCTAATAAAGGTATTGAGAGGTTTAATTTAGCATTTCAAACACTTTAAAACTAACCAACAGACTAGAGTGATGAATAAACTTGTCCATTTATTTACAGCTTCTTTGTTTTTGTCTATAATTCTAGCAAAAATCTACCAAAATGTTGCATTTTTTTCCAGACACTCCAAGCCCAACCTGGCAACGCTCCTCTTTCTGCTTCAATGTTTCGTTACTTTTCTCACTTATATTCACGTAATATTTCCCCCCTATTGGTAAATTATTTTTTTATGAAGGTCCATTTATTTGTAATATTTTCTGAAATCAGATTAAATGTGATTATTTATTATTTTAAATGAAGGACAAATGAGTATCTAGTAGGTGATTTTCAATCTTGGGGTCACCTGAAATGTCTAGTAATTGATGAAAAAATGACTGATTAAAATTATATTTCAATTTTTTTCTTTAAATTATTATTATTTTTCAAATTAAAACACCACACACAATCTTAAGCAATTGTATTTTTATTTTACTTTAACTTTCTCAAATATAGATCTAGTTAAACGCTTTCAGTGTCAATGATGAAGCGCTATTTAAAATCCAATACATTATTATTATTAATATTATTAGTTCAAATAAAACAAAGATTTGATAGCTACTCTGTATTTGTAACAGTTAAACTAAAAGCCAATAGTGGAGAAAAAGTGTCTCTGCAGTTGCCAGAAATTAGTGATATATATATGTATAAAAATCTCTCTTTTTCCTCCAAGCTCAGGTCCTCTACCAGAGGCCTGGGAGCTTGAGAGTTCTGCGCAGTATCTTTGCTGTTCCTAGAACTGCACTTTTCTGGACCGAGATGTCTGATGTATTTCATGGGATCTGCTGGAGCCACTCCTCCAGTTTGGGGGTCACTGCCCCGAGTGCCCCAATGACCACGGGCACCACTGATGCCTTCACCCTTCAGGTTTTCTCCAACTCTTCTCTGAGCCCCTGGTTTTTCTCTAGTTTCTCGTGTTCCTTTTTCCTGATGTTGAAGTCGCTTGGTATTGCTATGTCGACCACAACAGCTTTCCTCTGTTCTTTGTCCACCACCACAATGTCTGGTTGGTTCGCCATTACCATTCTGTCCGTCTGTATCTGGAAGTCCCACAGGATCTTGGCTCGGTCATTCTCTACCACCTTTGGAGGTGTTTCCCACTTTGACCTTGGGGTTTCCAGCCCATACTCTGCACAGATGTTCCTGTACACTATACTAGTCACTTGGTTTTGGCGCTCCATGTAAGCTTTCCCTGCCAGCATCTTACACCCTGCAGTTATGTGCTGGATTGTCTCATTGGCCTCTTTGCACAGTCTACACCTGGGGTCTTGTCTGGTGTGATAGATCTGGGCCTCTATTGCTCTGGTGCTCAAGGCCTGCTCCTGTGCAGCCATGATGAGTGCCTCTGTGCACATATATATATATATATATATATATATATATATATATATATATATATGAACCACTGCACTAAGGTATATGACATGTTTTTCTCAAAAAGGAAGTCACCGTTCATAACAGCAGGAAGCAGCGCAGCTTGGATTTCACTCGACCATGCTCAGCTTACCTACTCTTTCACTTGAAAGTATAATGTGAATTCATGCAGGCACAAAACAACAACTAATGTACGCTCAGCAAAGAAGAGGAAAATGATTATTTCTCTCTTTCGTGTCAGGGATGATGAAGCTTACAAAGATTATTTGCTCCCTGACAAAGAAGCTGCCACAGGGAAGATGATGAATGAACCAACAAATGTCATTTAAACACTGGGCAGATTTTTAAATACAGTTTGGAAAGAAAATAGCATTTTGGATAATGCTGACTGAATGAAAATGGCTTACACAGCAAAACCAATTTAGATACATTTCAAATGATCTTTGAAGCAAGTGAGCTCTTAGCCTTTTCTGTGGCTTCGCTCTCTAAATAGAAATAAGGGCGAGATAATGCCACCGTGACCCAGACATAAATGTGCAGTCCAAAAAAAAAAAGAACAGCTCAAGAAAAGCACTTTAAATGAAAAACTTTTAACTTGGTGGCTTTGCTACAGTGATGTGGTTTCATAAATGGTTTTGTGTCGTAGGTTGTAAAAAAGTGAAGATGGATTGTTTTTTTTTTTTTTTATTAGGAGTAATGTGAAAAACCCTGTTTCTCACCTTACAACAGTTCTTACACATTTGGTGCTCTAATAGCTGTTACTTTTCAGTATCGCACTTTTCTCAATAGACCATTAACTAATTGCACAAGGCGGCTGGTTAGAGGTGAAAAAGGTTTAAGTGAAAAAGTTTAACAGATAGACATAGTGTAGGCTTGTGTCTTTGTGATCATTTTGTGCGCTTTTGTTGACAGTTTGTGCATTTTTTGTGTTGGGCTTTAAATGACTTCCAACTTCATGAATTACAACTTTGTTTTGGGGACCGCACAAAAGTAGACCGAAGGCCGCATGTGGCCCCCGGGCCACCAGTTGCCTATGTCTGCTGTAGATCCTTAGAAAAAGAATGTTTGCTTGATGTAAAAAGGTTAAAATTGCTGCTGGAAAGTTTGTTTTGATCTTCACTGTAAAGACTCTTATTGACATTGTCAGAAGAGTCATAGAATTGCATTTTGGGATGTGGAGTCCTGTAGACGAATGCATATCACAAGGAAAAGTAGAACAAAACGAGTTCAAGAAAATCACTTTCCTCTTTTTCTGGCCAAAAAAACACAAGAAATCACAGTAAGAATGAACTAAAATATTTCCATCTACTGGACTCCACATCCCACAATGCAATGCGCGAAACTTTTCTGACAATGTCAATAACAGTGTTTACAGTGGAGATCAAAACAAACTTTTAAGTGGCAATTTCAACCTTTTACTTATTTTTCGAGCAAATGATCTTTAAGAAAATGCATCTACGACTCCTACACTATGTGTTTATCTCATAAAGACATAATGTAAGTCTCCAGCAGCTTTAAGTGAGCAGTAGGTTTTTGTTACATAAGAAAAATATGTTCGCTAATGGTTTAGAAATGGATAGGCACCCAGGGAATAGTTTCTGAGCATTGGCTGAAGCGCAACCCAACACCTCGACTCTTCCATTGTCCTACCCTGACTCCCTCTTCCCTTTTCCCCTCACCAAGGTGTAACACTGCCCTGTTGTGTTGACCTTCAACATCATGTACAGACAAGAAAAAAAAAAAAAAAGTGTTGTAAAGGCACGTGTACGGACAATGGATGACAAATAAGAAATAACAGTTGTTCAGAATGCAAGAAATTTTAAGTACCTTTGTGGTGTTGGTGAAAAATCAGTTTTAAACAAGGTTATTTCATCAATAAGCAAATATTTTCAAGTGTAAACAAGTTTTTTTTAATATATCATATTTTCTGGATATAAAAACGTTTGTTCCATCAACAGTGAAGTAAAGGAATTTTAAAAACTGTTCCCTGAGTCGCTGTCTCATGAAGAGTAGGTAAAATTTTGGGTTCTATTTGAAAAATACTGATTGTTAAAGTTGCCGCTGGACGCCGTGGAAAGTCTTTCTTAAAAAAACAAAAAAAAACAAACCTTGAGGTGACACAAAGGAAACACAACCTTGTCACTTGTGTTTGCTGCGTTATGTCTCAACCTTGTTGCTCGCTCGGCCTCGACATAAAACAAGCCACAGCTGAGCTCCAGGAGAAGGGAAGTGACCAAGACCTCCTGAAAATAACCGCTGTAGCTCCTCTTCACCGGATCTCAACTTTCTTACCATTGAAAACAATGTTGTTTCTCTAAAACAGACACACCAGCATCACTGTGATTCAAAATCACAATGAGGGTTACGGAGCGTAGGTTGTGCTGTGACTACAGTGTCACTGTACTATAGTATAATTTAATGAGGAAAAATAGCTAACGCTGCGTCATTACTGTAAATGCCTTTTTAAATCTGAAGATGTGCCACAACTTATAAATAGGAAATCTTAAGAGTCAGTGGAAAGTCCAAAAGGATGATTATGCTGGTTCAAATAAATCACAATCTACATAAATCTGATTTTTTTCTGCTAGCAGCCTACAAAACAAGACATTCAGCCATCTACTGCTTTAGTGCTATGATGAGATCTGACATGAAAAAGAATACATTTACTTTTCTGTTACTCCTAAACATTTGTGAAGTAACTATGTGAGTGAAACCCAAAGTAACGCTGCATGATTGTGTAAAGCAGAGTTATCCAACTCATTTTAGCTTAGGGGCCAAATACGAAGTCGTTTGATTTTAGGTGGGCCGCAGATTTTAGGCAAGAAAACAAACAATTTAAACATAAATGTCCCCAAGTTTTTACTTTACACGACCTATAAATCATTCATAAAGTATGTAAAGTGCCAACAGGATTTTGTATTTTAAATTACATTGATTTTGTGACCAATTTAATTGCGGGAAATTATGTTAAATAATAATAGTTTCATTGAATTTGTGTGTTTAGTTATCTGAGTTGAGATATCATCAACTAAGTTATTTGGTAATTTAGACTATAATTTAAATTTTTTTCTGTCGTTTTAACTTTCTTCTTCATGCCAAATTTGATGGTCTAAAGGGCCGGATTTGGTCCCCGGGCCTTGAGTTTGACACATGGTGTAAAGTGATGGTTTTCTCGTCTACTCACAGTTTGTGTCGTATCATAGTTGGTTACTAGCATTAGCAGACTACAGACACAACACATTTTGTTATTATTTATAATATCTAATAATAAGCAGTAAATTGGCCCGCAACAAAATCCGTTGACTCTTCTTTTCATTTATTTTCCCTTATTTTCCACCATTGAAAGTCAACAGGAGGACGCATTGTTTGTTGCAAACAACCCGAGCCGGAATTAGCCTTTCACAGAATAGCACATGTACATATTGTAATTATGGATGAGTCTATTCATAGATGTGCACTCTCCTCAAACGAGTCGAGAGAGGAAACTTTATCATACAATTCAGAGCGTAATAGCTTTAACAATTTGGGTTGTTGGGTGATGCAATCTCTTTTGATAGCAGATCTAAATTGAAACCAAGTCTGTGTTTGAAATGGCACACTGAACGAGTATATACTGTCTTCTATATACTATTAGGATGATTAGAATGATGAGCGTTCCCACTGAAGTATACTTCAAAGTTTCCCAAGATGCATTTCAAACCTACAACGACCAAATTCTGAATCACACTGAGGCTAAATATCTCTGTTGATTCTCCACCTTTGAAAGTTCTGAAAACATTTTAAGCAAGAAAGTGACCAAGTAGAACATCAACATGTGCTCATTTGATCCATGAAACTCGTGGAAACACATTTCATGCCAACATTTTGGAGATTTTTGGAGACCCCCCATTGTGCTAACAGTGAAAAAACCTCTGGTTAACTTGAAATGGGATGGAATTACTGGTAGTATTTGTAAAAACACACTGATTGGCTGTGTATGAAATGACACACTAAGGTACTATACACTACAAACTCAATGCTCAATGAGTACATACTGTCTACTAAATACTATGATTAGGATGATGACTGTTTTTACTGAAGTGTACTTCCAAGTTGTTTCCAAGTTTCCCAAGATGCATTTCGAAACTACGACAAAAACCCTAAACACACTGAAGCTAAATATTGTCGTTGATTTTCCACCTTTGAAAGTTCTGAAAACATTTTAAGTCACAAAGTGACCAAATAGAATATCAACGCATCCATAAAACTCGCGTATACACATTTCACTCTGACATTTCTGTGAATTTGTGCTGCTGAAAAAACTTCTGTTTAACTTCAAAACAAAAGCCTTGGAACTGGACGACATGAAAAAATTATTTTGTTTTGACAAGGGAACGTTTGATTTTTAGCTTGAAGCTGATCTAGTATGGTAGTGTGCCCACCGTGCATACTTCAAAAATGTCCCGACATAGTATATATCGGGTATTTCTCACATACTCAATCTTTTCATACTATCTAATGTGAACGCACCACATATTCACTTTGACGTCAGACTTAATGAACACTACCTTAGTATGCAATGTCAAAAAACAGCCCAATACTCATTTTCATGCTAGAAACAGACCCTGGCTGCCAATTCTTTGTCAGTTTTGAATATTTTATTTCAAATCTGCCGCTTTTTTGTTTTTTTTTTTCCTAATTCTTGCTTCATAAAGATAACAGCATGGAAAAAAAAGTTATCTGGGTTAAAGTTTGTTGACAACGTTGTATTTTTAGGTGTGAATTGTAGCATTGTGAATCACAAACTTTCAACGTTTCCTTCAGAAAAGGCTGAAATACATTGACTTCTGCCATTTGTTCTGCTATGTATCAAGAAAATATATCTCTCGATGGCAATGCATCAACTGTTTTCCTATATATACACTGTAAATCCAATAATAATAACTTGCCATGCTAGTTGAATGTAAAAATCTTATCTCATAATGCCTGTATGCCAGTCATTGTATGTATGGATGAGTCGTAGCTCTCAGGGAGGCTGAATGGACATTTCTTTTATTTGTTTGTCCATTGCATTTAAAGACACATACTTGTACATAAGATGGAAAAGGGAAGCTATAGCAGATTGTGGCTGTGAGCTTGTCAAACCATGTGCTATTGTGTACACAGTGGAAAACAGGTTGTCTTCATTTGAAAGTCAATGCCAAAGCTCAGGCATTCTCATGGGGATTTAAATCCACAAGCCAAAGTTATGATGGCCATCCCTCAGGGGGTTTCAGGGAAACTTCCCCACGCTTTTCGGTCTCTTGGGCTTATGTGACAAAAAAAAACATGTTTATGCTGCTTTTATACAAGCACATGCAGAGGACATGTGTGCACCGATGTTTCTTCATGACACACTGATGTCCACGCCTTTTCAAACAGATAATGAGTTGATTTAAATTTTTGCAAATTTAAAGTAAAGGGTAGCCTGGTGATAAGCCACACCCACATCCTTAATTTTTTAAAGAAAGTGGGTAACAGAAAGAACGTCATATCTGCGCCAAACAGTGTCAAAACAAACACGGCGCCCGCCACGGAGAAGACTTTTGGAGCTGTGTTCTGCTCCGTTTTAAAAGACCTTGATATATTGTTAAAACCACAACAAGTAAAGGCTTTAAAACTAAACTACTACAAAACACTTTCCTCTTAGGGAGCTGGTTTAACTTGTTGCACTATGGTCGTCACGTCCACTCTTTGTTTGATTGGTTGTTTGTCCCTCTCCGCTCAGCCCCCCAAACATTGATAAACATTGAATAATACAAGGAGATTAAGATAGTTTCCAGGCTAAGTAAAGGGTGCACATCTCGAATATTGTCACAACGTCCAAGCAACTGGATTACGCGTAACCAAACCTTAAAAGGTCAGATTGAAATATTTCACTGTATACACATGTAACGGAGTAAATAAGTTATTAAATTACTGTAAAGTTTGGGACGCAAATATTATTATTTATGTTGTTTTATTTTGAAAAGCCCAGCGGAGGTTAATGCTGCGCATTGCTTGAGTTGGCGCAGTCTGTGTGATGTCTGCTGGTGGTAAGTTGGTCTCCTGTTCACCAGTCACATTCCTGTTAAAACATGTGTTTTATAGTCTATAGAGAATCATGAAACAATGACGGTTAATAACACAGTGTTTATGGCGAAGTTAATATGCAGTTTGAGTTGCTGTGTTTCCTTAATATGTAATAGTGAGCTTGGAAACTGAGCTATTAGCCTATTCAATGCTAACGGAAGCTAACCGCTAATTAGCTGAGATGCAGGCATTGATGTGCACACTGTAGCCTTATTTGCTAATGTCTGACTCTATTTTTAGTTAATGCTGGAGTGAACTGGTGACCAACTGAGAAGATTTTTATTTGTGTTCCATGTTTCAGGTATGTTTTGTTGAAGTCTGTTGATTTTGTGTGTATTATACATTGTAAATTGATTATTTGGAGAACAAAATGTTCATTTTGTTTTATTTCTATCCATTTAAATCGTATATAATGGCAGATTGATAATTCTTGTTTAGTTATGAACATATTTTCTTTTGTTTAAAAAGTATCACTATACGATCACGCATTGCTTGAGTTGGCGCAGTCTGTGTGATGTCTGCTGGTGTTAATGCTGGAGTGAACTGGTGACCAACTGAGAAGATTTTTATTTGTGTTCCATGTTTCAGAATAAACAGTGCCATATGTTTCATCTATCCTGTCTCCTGGGAGTGATTTAAAAGAGCGACAAGCAGAGCAAAGTAGAAAGGGTCACACACATATATAATAATAATAATAATAATAATAATAATAATAATAATAATAATAATAATGGCTTGGATTTATATAGCCCTTTATTCAGTCACACCAGTCACTCATGTCAGTCATACCATTGGTGGTAAGCTACATTGTAGCCACAGCTGCACTGGGGCATACTGACAGAAGTTTGGTTGCCATTTTGTGCCTGCGGCCCCTCTGACCACCACCAACATTCATGCACTATTCATACCCATTCATGTGAGGCAATGTGAGTAAAGTGCCTTGCCCAAGGACACAACGTCAGTGACTTGGATGGAGCGGGATTTAAATCCTCATCCTTTCAGGTATGGTTGCCCCATGCCAACATGATATATAAATGCCGATTGGCTGAAATCTACAAATTGGCGATGGCTGAAAGTTGATATAAAAAAATTACTCCAAAGACATTTCTCACATGAATTAGCAACATCGTTCTATTTTTCAGCTTCATATCAATCATTTAAAGTTCATTGTATACTTCTTTCTTTTGCAGGTGTCAAATGACAGCAGTGGTGATCAGATACCAAACATCACTGCATCACAAACCTACCGAGAAGGGTTGATATGTGTTAGTTAATTGATCTGGGCTTGGTTTAATGTGTCGATTTTTTAAGAAATATCTAATTGATAAGACGTTTGAACATAAACGTGTGTTAAACCTCAGTACCAAATGTAATAGTATAAGCTTCAATGGGTTTCTGAGTCACTGAACTAGTTCTCCCTGTAGCCTGAATCCTTGTGTCTACACGTCCAACTGTCCTTGGACAAGACATTGAACTCTAAGTTATTCCTAGAGGAGCGACCAATGAGATGCCTGGTGCGTGAGTGAATGAAAGGCAAAGCCATTGTGTGAATGCTATTCGTCTATTAAGGTGGAGTAAAAGTGGCGTCTGTGATGTGTTTGAATTGATAAAAATGGGATGGACAAAGTCATGCCTCAGTTTCGCTGTTCCACTTTTCATCCTTATCCGTGTCAAACCTTGTTATGTCAACGCTCTTTTAACAAAATGGAGAATGTGAGGAGGGACTCGGACCCAGCAGCACCAGGCTGACTTACATTAAAAGAAAACACAAATCCCTTTAATACGACGCAGGCATTATTAAAACACTTTAAAGAATTTACTTTTAAAAAGTTTGACACATTCGTGGGCGGAAGAAAAACTGCACGAAAACTTGGTTCTCAGGTGTGACTTATCATAATGACTCAAATGTCAGCGAGAAACTATGATGTGGTTAAAATAAAAATAAAAACCTGCATATACGTCTCTGTCTCTGGATCCAACATTCGGCAAAAGTTGGTCCATTAATAACCCATTTAACTCTGGGACACATCGGAGAAGTTGATTGATTGCGCTGGCAGATATGCTAATCGGCCTAGCGTGGCTTAAAGAGCGTGTTAGGAGGAAAGTGGAGCAGCAGCTGCTGCAGGCGGGGGACCTACCTGGAGATTTGAAGGGTTTAGAAATGCATACAAAATGAATGCGTTCCCCTTTAAAAGGCTAAAAGTTCGACTTTCAGTGCTCCTTAACAATAAATAGCCATAATGTCTCTGTCGGGGGCTGAGGAGTGCAATAATTCTGCCCACTTTGTAACTATGGAAATGCATGATAATACAAATCCTCAGAATTATCTTTTTAAATAAAGGCCTGATGCTAAGGAGATCATTATGCCATCAACAACACACTGACAGAGGCTGGACTAAGAAAGTGGTATTTAATCTAAAGAAGCCTTTTGGTTAATTCAGAAAGAAGTAATGCCTTAAAGGATTTAGGATTTGACAAACAAGATTATGTTAAATGTTACTTTTAACTGCCACATTTTCCAGATGGTTGGATTTCACATCATGTGATCGTATGGGTTGATTTCTAAGTCAGTAATATTACTTGTACTACATTTTGAAAAAAGTAATTAATTACATTTCTACACCAAACTGAGTAAATTATAATTAATTGTGATTATTTTTTTTGGTTTTGGTTTCATGGTCTTTTCATTGTTTATGAATATACATTGAACATAATCCATATGTTCTTAGTCGTGCCATTTCTAATCAACGTTCAGCCACTTTCTTGTGTTTCTTCTAATTATGTTGTTACCCACATAGCACATTTGATTTATTTTTGTGCTGTGGTTTGCAGTATTCTTTGGTAAATTTTGAATTTTTAAAAAAGTATCCGAGTTTGTTTAAATATAATCAAATACCGAATGGATCATTAATATTTCTAAATAACAAATACATGTTTATTTCTTCAAGTTATTTATGATATAAACTTTCTATTGCAGCACGTTTACTTGCTTTGTTTTTTTTTTAAATGCTGGCTCAGGTGGTAGAGTAGTCCTCTTCTGTCATAGAGGATAGCCAATCAATTCAGAGGCGAGTGCTCCCAATACAGTTTTTGCACGTTGCATGGCAACAGCTTTGTTGCCATTGGTGAGTAATTACGTGTAAATGTAGCTGATTATCAAAAGTGGGCCTCCTACACAAGTGGGAATAAAAGTCCTGTATATCACTGTTTACCATTCAAAGGCCAGAGCAAGAAAATAAAGAAAAGCTTTTTAGAAAGAACACAATATTTTATTATAATGACTTTGATTTACTCAGTTTGTTCAAATTAAACATAATAAATGAGTAATTTGCGAATTTGTTTCATTATAAATACAGATTTAAAAACAGCTCACTCACTGATGAATTTGATTTAGTTTTAGTCACAGTTTTTTTTCGGTGTTTTTTGAAAATTCATTTGTATTAAATAAACAAGCTAGCTTTGAAATAACATTGTTTTGAGTGGTAAAGCAGAATGCTAAGCACTGAAAGGTCACTTTAAGTAAAGGATTGAAAGTTTCACAGTCCCCCACATCACTGTGACACGCTGCTCTACTGGTGCAACCCCCTGACCCAGAGTGAATAACGAGTGGGCCCACAGAAGTGTCACAACAGAGCCACTGTTGTCTAACTCAATGTCACTCCAGAAGAGGGAGGAAGCGGGGGTCACTGTCCTGCTGCCAGTCTTCTTCAGGGGAAGCCCCTGTTGGCTCAGAGAGAGCGGCAAGTCAAGTTGAGACAGATTAAACTCTGTAGTGAAAGAGTTTAAAAAGAAAAAAAAAAAGGAGGAAAAAACCCTCCCATCATACATTTAATGTTTATCATTCAAAAAATAACAGTTGACTTTATTTTTTGCTTCATATCTCATGACCTTTCCTAATTTGATGCTATTTTGGCTTCAATTCTTCTAATTGTCAATCATTCTGATGATATGTTTACGTAAGGCCGTCGTACGTACTCGACCCTAGCTAGTTTTCGCTTGCTGCGCATGCGCACTTTTCACTTACTGGTAGCGAGTCTGACATAGTTGGAAAAGTGCAAATCTTCTTTTGGTAAGTAAGATGTCGACACCATCATGTGAACAGAGCCGTACACGAGAAAAACTGGGCTTGTGCACGCTCTCTCACACACGTTTAATAGGCGTTCCCTCTTGGGAGCAGTGTTGTGCATGTGCATTTTTTTCAAAAAGTGGACAGGGCTTTTCTTTTCTAAACTTCAGGAAAATCCTCCTCTATACCTTTAAGCATAAAAATATCCCAATTATTTTTTTTCTTGAGTCAGTTTGACCCCAAGCTATTGTAGTTGTGTAAAAATTGTCTGTTTGTCAGCTTTTTCACAGTAAAAGTGACGTAGAGGAGAATGTGTCTCAGATAGAGGACTTTATAGTGAATAGCCCTAAATATGTTACAGAAAGGAGATAAAGAATAAAAATAAGTAAATAAAATATGGGGGGGTCCACAAACATCAATAAATATGGTTCATTCTGTGAGAGTCATGAATGTGCACCCCAAATTAGAAAACAAAATAGATAAAAGACGCACTAACTCTAAAACTGAAAGTTGGACCTGATAGTGGCGCTGCAGGAAGAAAAGGTCATATCATCACCACAACCAATAGGGTTCATACTCTAATGTTGTCGGCAAATTTCAGAAGATTTGGATGAAAACTATTCAAGATAAATTCATTCTAATCTTAAAGTTTTTCCTGGTGGTGGCGCTAGAGAACAGGTCAAGGTTTCATTATCAAGTGGTTATTTATGTATTCAACAAATAAACCAAGTGTCTGACACAATAACTTGGTCAACAATTTCATGAAAATCATTTTCTGGAGGCAAATATCCCTGGGGTCATTATGACCCCAAGGGTAAAATGTGTTAGTAACGTTTGAAGATAAAAGAAGAGTTAAAACTGCAAGAGATAAACATTATTTTATCAGATAAAGATGTAGTGTAGGACTCATAGATCAATAAATCCAAGATGCTTGAAGAAAAATCTTCGAGGTTGAAATTGCCGCTCAAATTTTTTTTTACATCAACCACATGGTTGGTTGACAGTGGCCAAGTTTACACGAGAGCTTTGATTCCTCTTTAATTCAGAATAAAATTTAAATCCTCATTAAACTGACTTTGTAAACACCTAATTCAGAATGAAAATGGCCATTTCGTATTAAACACAATGGGAAGGCATTTGTTTAAAATAAAAGGCTCATCAAAATGTACGATTCTTTTTAAAAAATATAAAAAACACCAATAAATTTGATTCAAAATAAAAACATTCTCAGGCTTTAAGTATTATGAACATGCGAAACATCTACAGTCACAGTAAAAATGAGGTAAAAACACTTCTATGCATCCATCTACAGGACTCCACATCCCACAATGCATTGCACAACATTTTTCCCACAATGTTGACAAACCGAGTGTTTACAGCGGAGATCAAAACAAACTTATATGTATTATGAAGCAAATTATCCACTGTGTCTTTCCTCTGACAAAGAGGAAAACCAGTGATAAGTGAGACTTTCCTGTTGATTTACCTGCTTCAACACGGCTTTTCCTGAAACTTGGACATTTTCACACACACCTTTTGTTGAAATCATGTCATGTAAAGGTCAAACTTGTTTTTCCTGCTATCTAATGAATAATTGAAATCGCCTTTTTAAACGGGAGGGGATGTTAAATGTGTACGTAATTTGGTTGCAGGTCTGCCAGGCTTTGCGTGTAGCCGAACAAGATCTAATCTCAGGGCAAAATCACTGTTTTTTGATTTAGATACTCTGCCTAATTAATCCAAAGCCCTCACTTTAATTGCCTCGGTACATTGGCTTATTGTCTTCTTTATCTTGATTTTCTCTCGATGTCTATTTCCCCGTAATTGATGCAGAAGGAGATGTAATCTCCTCAGAATGTGTGAGCCTCGTATTGATGGCTTTAGTTTTAACCAGTGACAATTTTCTGGCTCCCATTGTCTCCACTAATTATGGCAGCCATGATGTATTATCTGAGCAAAGTGTTATTGAACGTTTCTAAGCTGTTCTCACTGTGTTTTGTTTTGGTTTTTTTCACAGAGAAAGGCCAATGAAGACAGCCAGACCGTGGTCGGCCGCACTTATTCTGTTGGGGCTCCTCGTGCTTGGTGCCAATGGGAGACCCAACAAGGACGGGTTTGGGTCGCAGCCCTACCAACCTGTCGTCAGATTTCGACACAAGGTATTGATCGCATTTTTCTTCCATTTGCAGCCCATAAAAACAAGATAACTATTAAAGTAATTAGTGAGGAGGAAGGATGCATCATTTAACCTTATTGCTAAAGTTCAGCTAATGCTAGGTTAATGCTAATGCTAGTGCTAATGCCATTGCCATTGCGAGGCAAATGTCAATACTAGGGTAGTGCTAATGGTAGGTTAATGCTATTACTAACACCAGGCTTATGCTCACGCTAGGCTAATTGTATAGTTATGCTAAGGCTAACGCTAAGCTAATGTTTATGTTAGGCGAATGTTGACGGTAATGCTAAGCTAATGCAGTGCAACGCGGGCAAGCATCTACAATGTCTTCAGGAAATGCAAAATATTCTAGTTACAGTGGAGCCATTCAATCGGAATGTGCAGTTGGGTAGTGACAAACTTTGGGGGTTGGTGTAAATGATGGCCAGTGTTGAGAAACCAGTGTTAGATGATGTTTGTTAATCCAAATAACATTATATGTAATTATTGGATAAGAATGGCCAAATTAATATGAGCCATGTGTGTTGTGATCAATTAATAAACCACAATAAATAAAATTAGAAAAAGAAAAACAGTATTAAAGCAACCAAGCTCCTGTTTCCTACTCATGTATTTTCACTATTTACCTTTATTGTTTTTGAAAAGTGCTTATAAATAAAATGTATTGTTGCTATTTATGGAAAAGCGAGATTTCCGAGTGTGAAAAGGACTGTTTGAGTTCACGAGGTCCACCATTCACTAACCAGCTCCATGATTAATTTATTAAGCTATTATTTTACAAATTTGAAGAAAGTGCACAAGATGCACAAAGAATCAATGCTTCAACAGGGAAAAATAATCTATATCTCTGTTTACATCATCAGTTATGCTGACATTAGGTCTTTGTGTCCATGATAAAAAACTATAGAGCTAAATCTGTTCATGAGGCACTAAATACTGTTTCTTTTCATTTATTTACAAAATGATTCTTAATAATGTGTGTTATCACTCATTCATTCCATCTTTGTGATCTATAGTTGTGTTTAAATAGTTTTCTAAGCAAAATGTTCACAATTTTCATATCACAATATGCTACAAAATGGTATGAATTAGAACTTTATTTAATTTAAAAAAACTTGCGAGAACAAATGAATGATAATTAACTGTAATTCAAGTAACAATATCAAAAACGAGTGGTATGTGAATGGGTTTGGTCCAGATTCCATCAGTGAGATGTTTAGTCAGGTATGAACCCAGTGGATCTCTCAGATCTATGGACACAGGTCAGATAGTGGAGCCCAGAGTTCACAGATCTATGGACACAGGTCAGATAGTGGAGCCCAGAGTTCACAGATCTATGGACACAGGTCAGATAGTGGAGCCCAAAGTTCACAGATCTATGGACACAGGTCAGATAGTGGAGCCCAGAGTTCACAGATCTATGGACACAGGTCAGATAGTGGAGCCCAGAGCAAGTCAGCATCACATGTGAACATCCTAAATCCAAGTTAAGTGCCAAAGAACACAGTGATTGTAAAAAATATATATGAATTCATTTTTTTGTATATAGAACATTGTATATTTTTAAATTTTTTCCAACATGTTTATTGCGTTTTGGATGAAATGCTGGAATTCATTACATTTTTTAATGTTTGCTGTGATGAATGTGTCTTAGAATGGTTTATAATAAAAACGGAGGATTCTAAGCTTTCAAACGGTATACTGTATGATACTTGTGATATGCTGCTGTACTGGAGAAACATTTAATCCCTTAAGAACGTGAATGAGTGAGAACATGCATTTTGACGCGTATTCGAGACAGTGAACGTTAAGGGGTTAAACGATGCTTCAACGCACATTTTTGTAGTCAACATTATCAATTATGTTACTGAATATATTTGCATTATTGTATATGTTACACACATTGTGGTTGGCGCGAATCACGAGACGAGCTATACATTTAGTTCCGTTTTATCTTTTGCACCTCCCAGCAAGAATCTCAAACTTTGCCTATGGACTGTCTTCTGGTTGCTGTTTTTCTCTCCATTCAAAAATCTACCATCGTCCATTTTTTTGAGACGGTGAAACTGTGGTTTCACAAACAACATCATCGGATCAATGTGAAGCGCAGAAGGGCAAAGATGTGTCTTGAATGGAATGGATATTATGGTGACATTCAAGCAAAGCCTTTTAGGAAGGGGAAAACAATTAATTTCAGTTTCAACAAAAAAACATTCTATTATTGCATTTAAATAGTTTTATTTCTCTATATATCTGAGTGGATGCTTGGCTCAGTGAGATTCGATTAAACGTGTCTTTTTTGAAAAAAAAAAAACATCTTTGTGCAAGACGCATTAGCCAAATAATTCAGTGGTTCCCCAACCTTTTTCTTATAACAATAAGCACCAGCTTAAATATTTGACTGAGATTTATATTTGAGAAAGTGGAAGTATAAAAATGCAATTGTTTGATATTGTGTGTTGCATTTTCATTTGAAAAAAACAAAAAACAAACATTTTTTAAGCTTTGAGCTTTCTGCCTCTTCCTGCACTGTGTATCTATTTCTGTGATATTATGTATTGAGTTTTTAATTGTGAAAAATAGATTATTGTAAATAAAACATACATTTTACATTTAAATAAAACAAAAAAATGTAAATACAATTTTAAAAACATTATTTTAATCAGCGAGAAAAAAAGAAAAAAAACATTAATTTTAGACATTTCAGGCGACCCCACATTGGGTGATTAACTACACATGGCAACTGGCGTTTTTTACATTAAAAAAAAAAAAAGAAAAGAAAGAAAGTCAGGATCACTATCAAATCCACCACAATAAATATACATATTTTTAAATAGTGCTATTTAACATGATGCAACACTACATCACAAGCATGTGAGTCAAATAATAATAATAAAAAAATGTCTTAACTATATATAATTATAACATCAATAACAATAATAACGTATATATTATTAGTTACATAATATGCATTTACAGTACATATTGCATTACATGATTTAACCCTTATAATTAATTGATTATTTAATCATCAATCAATAACATCCAAGTGAAACCTCATCTTTTTGATCTGGCCACAGTTACACAGGGAACATCACAGCTTTTCATACCATTTTATTGCAATACAATTTTATTAATATTGAATATTGTAAGAACATAGCAAGATGGCAAAGTAAACTGACTACACACATTTTTTATAGTGTAATAAATATTATTTTAACAAAGGTTTGTAATTAGTTTCCTTAATTCTGTGGGGGAAAAAAAAAAAAAAAACTAAACTAAATGTACACTCCTTCAGGTCTGATACATTTGAAAAGAATTATAACAATAATCTGAACTTTATTTTTCCCATTATAAAAAAACACATATTGGTGCTTCTGAATGACTCTTTCTGAAGCTGCTGATTGTGTTAGGCAAAAGTCTCATCATCATTTTGGTTTTTAAAAGCTTTTTTCTTTGTCCTTCTAAGTCATATCTGTCACTTTATTCCTCGCTTTAACAATACATCATTGCACAATGCAGAGTTAAGTATGGGCTCACATTGTTATGTAATTCTATTGAATGAAGCAGGCAGGAAAGTCATTTGTGTTCAGCAGCAGATTAAAATGGGTTGAAAACATGATTCTATCTCAAACTGAACCAAACTCCATTTGACTTTGTCCTCATTTTACCACCATTGTCTGAACAAGTGTGACCTTAACTCTTAAAGTAATGCATATCCCCATGCGCTGACAGTTTGACGAGAAGCTGCAAAATTGATGTATGTGCTTTTCCACTCGGATAAAATTAATGTGCCAGTCGCAGTGATTACATCGCAGAGGAACGTCATTACAGCATCTGCATAGTGTAGCGCTTCGTCGTGTGTGAGGACGCAGGTAAACTCTGCTCATCTATCAGGCTGTCAAAGCAAGCTGTGGGTATTTACAGCGCTTTGCCGAGGGGAGGAAACCAAACTCTGATCCATGATATGTCATCAGCTGTTTTTTCCCCTTTTTTGGCTGTTGGGTGGAGCGTACAAAACTTCTGGGTCGTCGTCTCGTCAACGCAGATCAGTGAGCAGTGGAAAGGTTCAGAGTGTTGGTGATGGCTCATAATTAAAACTTAGCCCTTTTATTATCCTCAAATATAACTAACACATATTTTGGGATATTGCCTCTGGACAATTATTTTCAGAAAATTATTGACTAAATTGTTGTGTAAGGCACTTTATTTGTTGAATACATAAATAACCATTTGATATGGAAAACTTGACCTGTTTTCTAGCGCCACCATCAGGACAAACCAATTAGAACTAGAATACTTGCATATCCTCAAGAAAATGCACGTGAGGATGCAGGTGCTGGCCCGCATTGCACTGTATTAGCTTAGCATTAGTTAGCATTAGCATAAATTTGTATTAGCATTATGATTTGCGAGTATTAGCATGAGCTAGCATTGGCATTAGCAAGCATTAGCATTAATTTTAGCATTAGCCTTGATTAGCATTAGTAGTAACTAGCATTAACAAGCATAGCATAGCCTAGCAATTGCATTAGCAAACATCAGCATAGCCTAAAAATAGCATTAACCTAGCATTAGCATTAACCTACCAATAACATTAATCTAGCATTAGCACTAATCTAACATGAGTCTAGTATTAGCATTAACATAGTGTTGGCATTAAACTAGCATTAGCATTAGTCTAGCATTCGCCTACCATTAACATTAGCCTAACATTAACATTAGCCTTGCATTAACATTAGCCTAGCGTTAATATTAACCTAGCATTAGGATTAACCTAGCGTTAGCTGAAAATTAGCAATAAGGTTGAAAGAATTTGAAATGTGTTGGAGGTAGTAACTGAACATGTTAAAGGTTGAATGGTTTGAATCAGTTGAGGAATGGCTGGTGAACAAGGGCTTCAAATTTCCAATATAAATGAATGGAAAATATATATTTTTTAAACCTACAGATGATAAAAGCAATAGAATACATCTCAGGAACTTTCTGAATTTCTTGATAGCTTGTTTGTCAAGTTAACGCAGACGGAAAAAAAAATCAGATAACAATAGTGAGGATGCAGGAGGCGTGCAGTGAAGTAGATATAGATGGTGTGCTAGCACGCACGCACACACGCACGCACACAGAACTTTCTTGCTTTTATGGGTAGATGAGCATGAACATTCAAACAGTTCAAACACTATTCCTGAAAATAGAAAAAAAAACTTCCATATTGTGAAAAAGTGTACAATCACTAAATGAGCAGCAATTTACTTCATTTTTTGGTACAGACGCACTGTACGCACAATGTGAATGTGAACATGGCAAAAACACCATCTGCAAAAAATGGTGAAAATCAATTTTGTGAAGCACCATCAGGTCAAACTTTCACTTTTAGAGTTAGTTTATCTGGAAAATCTTTCATACAAATCTTTTCTAATTTGGGGTGCACATTCATGATTCACAGAATTGATGTTGGCGACCCCCTCTTTTGTTTCATAAACATATTTAATTATTTTTATCTCCTTTTTTGGACCACATCTGGGGTTATTACCTATTATATAATATCACACCAATCTCATGTATTAACTCAAGTATTAATTCCGTACCTGCAGGTATGGGGATGTACGGTCACACACAGACAAGTTTTTACAGCTAATAATGTTATGCTTAATCAAATGTACCCATCAAATTATGGAATATAATGAATTATAAAGCAAAAAAACAAACAAAATCAACTATTGTTTTTTGAATGATAAACATTGAATGGGTTCAAATTGACCCCAAATGTAATCGGACAGTTAAGCAGCACAACATATTATTTGTATGTCGTATTATTCTAATTCAGAATGCATCGTGCTCGTGGTTATTCTCTCTCTGTCCTTTGGATGAGGCTACAGCAGAATATGATACAAACCTTTTACATTTCTGTCATAAATACTTCAATCATCAGCGTGCGCTCAGCCATAAGCAGCAGGTCACATGCTCTACCCATAATCCCCCTGGTGCCGTTTCAAAAGTCGCAGTGAGATACTCAGCATGGGGTCAGCTGTGGGACACAAACCTGAACTTGATGTGATGCTTGTGTCATGTGAAAGCTCCACTGCTGTTCTTAAAGGGATCCTCCACTGTTTTTACAAATGTGGCGTAAAAGCTTAAAAATGTCCTTATTAGAAGATCAAACCTAACAAAATGCATTATTTTGCACCATTTTTGACAGTTCTTGAATTACTCACTAACTTCAGCCACCAGAGCGTCCGCTGCGCACTGTTTAAGGGAGAGTAAAAGTCCCTTGGGAGAGCTCTTCTTCTCTGCTTCATTGTCTACTACAAAACCGCAGAGTGGGAACTGTCACCCCCTGCGGTCATAGACTATTTTATCATTTTTCTGTACACAAAAGAGCTTTACATCAATATATTTACCTTTTCCTGAATATTTAGACCAGGGGCTCTCAACTGATCTCACCCTGGGACCCACATTTTGCCACGGTCATTAAATCGCAACCCACTTTTTTTTCTTTTTTTTCGAATTCAACCAAATTTAGTTTTCAAAAATAGCTGTTAAAGCATAAATAATAATTTTTTCAACTAAATCTATATATTTTCTGGTGCAACATGCATTTTACTGCATGCATGTCAAAAGAAAAGTTTCTTTCAAAATAAAAGTCCAACATGAGAGACATTAAGTTTTTTTATTCATTTTTGACATCTGTTCGCAACTCACTTTTGGGTCCCAACCCACTAGTTGAGAATCACTGATTTAGAGCTTGTGTCAAACTCAAGGCCCAGAGGCCAAATACGGTCCTTCAGAGATTCCTATTTGGCCGACAGGAGAAAGTGAAAATGACAGAAAAAACTTGGCCTGGGGGCCGGCGGGGCAAGTTGCAGCATCCCCTTGGTGCCCTCGGCGACTATGGGCGTGGTCGTCGTCCCTGGGGGCGCTGCTCTCGGTGCTGCTTCCGTTCCGGGTCATTCTGGCCTGGGGTCCGGTCCCTGCTGGCTCTGGGCCCACCGGCCCACCGGCGCTGGGTCCTCGGCTGCTTGGGGCTTCCTCGGTGTGTGGTGTGTGGGGTGGGGGCGGTGGCTTGCCTCTCGCATGAGTTCTTACGGGCACCTGGGGGGCTGATCGGCCGTGGGGGGGGTGGCCTGGGGCTCCCTGGCCTCCGCTCTATCTGCTGGCCTGGCTGCATCTGCGGGCCCGGGGCAGTTCCTGGGTTTGCGGTAGCGGTTTTTGCACATATACTGGTCTACGATGCACTGGCACGCTTTGGGATTAACTTTAGACACTAGGTATTTCGCTTTAGGTATTTCCACTCACTCATTCCCCCTGTCCACAGCCACCAACTTTATAGCTACGCTTCACACTTGTCACTATACTGGCTTGATTACACAGCATAAAAGGCACAATATGTTCCCTAAATGTGTGTCCAGACATAAAAAACATAGGTTTTTCCACTTGGTTGTGAAACTGCTCGGTCATTAGGGACAATTTAAATCAGATGATGACTGAACCAAAACCTGGACCAACCTTGTGCTGGATTGGCCACATGGCAAATCTAGATTATCAGAGGATTATAGGTAGAGAGAGAGAGAGAGTGGGGGTGAGGGATTAAACAGAGATGAGCAAAAGGACAGGAATGAAACAGCACATTCCTTTTTTGTCTTAACAACAAACTGCTCGATGTAACTGTACCGTCACTTAAAGTTTGACGTACGCGTGACTACTGTCTACATTGTTTCCCTCGTCTTCATCCTCCTCATCCCCCTCCTCAGCCGGACAGTTAAACCCAACGCCTGTCACTCATCCTGATGGGCTGTCTACTTTCAAATGGCAGCCAGCCGGAGGCTTAGGGAACCAGCTCCTGTGTAGTCCCCACAGAGACTGTGGAAGCAGATGCCGTTTGTGACAAGTCTGTTACAACAATAACATGCCGTGGGCATCGTCCACCCTGGACTTAACCGAAGCATCTCTGCATTTATTTCCACGAGTACAGTGCCCGTCGAAAGAATGTAATCATATAGTAGGAGCTTAAGTAGAGTTGTCAATTATGTTCAAATGAGTATGTGTTTGACAGTTGGATGTACAAAGAGGTGTACATACTCTGTACTGTTATAAAGGGGTTTATTTGCAGGTGCACAATAAAATAGCGTGTGCGATTTCCCTGGTTTAATTCTATTGGACATATAGAACTATTATATAAGGCTATTAATAATCACAAATTTCACCTTTAGAAGTACAAAATGGTATGAAAGAACAACAACAAGTAAATGGTAACTACCTGTAATTCAAGTATTACAATAACAAAACAAGAGGTATTTTTTATTAAACTGTCAAATTACATTTTTCAAAAATGTTTACCTTTTGCTTCTACAATTGATTCTGATTCTGTTAAGTTCTTAAATTCTTTGGAAAAAAAAGTAACCACACATCTATAAAAGTGCCCAGTATGTCTAATGAAAATAAAATGCAATCAAGCTGATGTGGTTCACTGACTGGGTGTTTACGTGCTATGCATATGTTAGCGTAATTCATTTTTTTATTTTCGTTAAAAAAGCTCATTTAAAAAAAATCGCTTTGGACATTTTTTGGATCGATATACGATAATCACGCTGTGATATATTGCGATGTATCACAGAATCGATTTATTCTTCCACCCTTGTTGTATTGTTTCTCTTTGTGGCAAATTAACGACACTCAAAACCCTCGTGTAACACAGTGTAGAGACATTTCGGCAAACTATTTCTAGAGCATTTGTTGTGTTTGTGGTTGCTCTCGGAGCGTTTGAAATCCAGCCCACACCTCTGACAGAAAGCTGAGTGACAGCTGTAGCACAAGTGAAGTAGAATAAAACACCATCACACATCATGAATGGTTCATGTGGAGATAAGAAGCAGTAAAAAAAGGGCAGGCGTGTGCAGATGTTTGAGGAAACTCTGGAAAACAAGGTTTAGGCTTTGCATGTTCAGGACCAACGATGCAGCTCAGTATTCCCTGAGCGCCGCCTGCAGGGAGAGAGGCCTGTGATGCACTGAGGAGACGCGATCAAGGCAGTCATTGACTTGTTTTACCTTCACCCTGTTTTACTGCTGAAAATCATATCCACGCTGTACGATCTGAGTTATTGTGCATCGAAAACAAACTGCGCTCGAACTGACCAGGTTTTGTCTGGGATTTTAGAATAAATCACAGAGTGTGCTGTGAATGCAGACCAAGCCAAATCAAGGTGATATAATAATTAATAATAATGAATAATAATTTCACGGCGCGTTCATCTACCGCGTCATCAACCCGAAAGTCGCCATTTTGGAGATAAACAGCAGGTTTACAAACGAGGAAATCTCGAATTTTGTGAGGAAATGGAAATTATTGCTGTGTTTTTGGCTGTACTAATTGGTCAGACCATGAAAAACGTGGCGTTTCATAGACTGCCAAAAGTTTTAACAAATCAGGGAGAACAATGTCTGCATTTTATAGTCAGTAGTTCTACATCAGGAGAGCAGTGACATGAGACTAGCTCACCGTTGGTGTATTTACAAACTCATCTTCCATCTTACATTTAAATCCAGCTTCAGGTTGTCCAGTTTGTTCTCCAGGGAGCGGACATTAGAACACAGGATGGAAGGAAGCGGCGTTCTCTGAGGATTAGCTTTTACTTGGTTGCTAGCCCCGCTCCTGCTTCTGATCACACCGCTTACTTCTCCTCTGCTGGTACAAGGCTCCGCTGCTTCGCAGGCCGCTGGATGTAGTAGTGTTCAAAGTAGTTGCATCTAACGGACTATAACTGTTTGATTTGTCTAAATCTAAGATTGTCTGGTGGTCGTATACTATTTTTGAGTAACTACGCTGCAGGTTCACTGTGAAATTATTAGAAGTGACTGATTTATTCGTTGTTAATGCGAGCCACTGCAGCCACAGCTGACCTCCAAACTTATATAAGATTTAAGGTCTTCTGCTGGTGAAATCCAGGTATTGATGATATCAGGATACAAAATAGATAGAAGACTCTCCGGGTCGTCATTGATCCAAGACGAGGAAGCCAACTCGTATGGATCTGCACCACCGATAAACCCTAACTTTTCCAAATATCGTCCCCTTTCCTGCGGTCCATGTCCTTCCCTATATGCCTTTGCATTTCCAACGTATTTTGAGGAAGTTTTCTGTGACTTACCCATCACAGAGTTCACCTCTGTGAGCCTCCAACGTGTAGTGTCAACATCCGCTTACCTCCAACATGTCCGCGCATCCAGGTTACTGACCAGAAAGTGACGTCGGTGAAAACCCTCTGTAATCATCAGCTGTTCTATAATTAGCTTTCCTCACATTTAGCTAATTTGTCTTTTATTTGAGACAGGAGTCCATATAAAACATCATGTTCTTCATCATTGACAAAAATGTGTACACATGAAAAATAAATCTAAATATAAATGGTAAATGTAAAACTAAATGTTTCATCTAACTTAAAGTATTAAATCTAAATGTTTAGTTTAAATGCTAGCTCTAAATGTTATATCTAAATCGAAATGATAAATTGAAATGTTAAATCGAAATGATAAATTGAAATGTTAAATCGAAATGCTGAATCAAAATGTTAAATCTAAATCTAAATGTTTAATCTAAATCAAAATGGTACATCTAAATTCTAAATATAATTTTAAATGTTAAATCTAAATGCTGAATCAAAATCAAAATGTTCAATTGGTCACCAAGTGTAAATCTAAATATTAAATGTAAATCTAAATGTTTAATCAAAATGCTAAATCTAAATGCTAAATCTCAGTGGTAAATCTTAAACTAAATGTTTAGAAATTATGCAAAGTGGGCAGGTCAGAACCTGCCAATCACAAAGCCCCGCCCACAGCACTGGCTGCTGCTCAGTGAGTGAGGAGAGGTGAAGGGCAAGACATGGCGGGATCACTCCAAACTAACAAGCTTGAATAAGCGGTAATGACTGCTGTACGGGCTACTCATCAGCCTGTGTGGACGACTGCCTTCACACAGTTTAACAGACGTAGATTCGCTGAGTGTACCAGCATGCTGTACAGTATATGCTGTATGTCACCCCACTTTGTGTAATTTCTATACATTTAGCTATACTCTTGGCATTTATATTTGATATTTATATTTTCATTTAACATTTATATTTACATCAAACATTTATATTTATATTTAACATTTATATTTACATTAAACATTTATATTTATATTTAACATTTATATTTACATTAAACATTTATATTTATATTTAACATTTATATTTACATTTATATTTATTTTTCATGTTTACACATTTTTAATGAGATTGAACATTCTGTTTTACAGGAATTTGTCTGAAATGAAAGAAAAATAAGCTACATTTGAGCAAAGTGAGCTAAATATTCAAAATACGTTATGCTATGAAACAGTAACCGAGTTCCTACATTTGGAACCCCATAGTTCTACGCCCATTTGTCCCTAGTGTGAAATCAGTCTCAAGGTGGTATTTCCCCCTTTGGCCAATACCTTAGCTCGGCATTTTTTTTTAGCACAATAACAAAACATTAAATTCATTATATTACAATTCTCGCGTATATTGCTATAGCCTTAAGTGAAACCTAGGGGTTTATAAAGATTACTATGATGTGACCAAAGTTGGAACAATAACATTAGGTTAATATAAATCCAATGGACGCGTCCACTCACTCCATTGTTAGAGAAGCATGTTTGTGATCACAAGGTTGTCAGTTTGAATCCCCAGATGGGAAGGAGAGCTGGCAGGTCAAAAGACACCACCTGTCCGACTATAATCACCATCGTTCTGGGTCCTTAGGCAAGGTCATTGAGCCTTAAATGCTTTTCAAGTGCTGCATGATAGCTTCGCCTTCAGGAATGGATAATGTACAAAGAGGGAATTTGGTTTTAGTGCGACAATAAAGTGATTTTTTTTTTTTTTTTAAACACGAGGGGAAAGAAGCCAAATGAAAGACTTTATTTTTATTCCACCACATGCTGGGCAGGGATTTCTGCAGCAGTTTAAGGGCCAGATTTAATTGGTCACCAGGAGATAGAGAAATATATCTTTTGGCTTCATGTTGGGTTTATTATTTCCTCTACAATCACGCCGAGCATTTTTAGCACACACTTTTTTGTGTCTGTTTGAAATATTTTAAAAAGTAAAGAATATTTTATTTGGAATATTTCAGGAGTTTGTCACGATAACGAATAGATAGATAATGTCACAGAAAGACATGCAATCTTATTTTATCTTATTTGTATTAGGAGGAATATGACATTTCTTTTAAATGCAATTGTGCAGTGTTTTCACCTCAAAATGAAAAACAAAGGATGTTATTTATTTAAACTAGTTTTTGTTTGGCCAGTAAACAGTGATTTAAAAAAAAAAAGCAATTTCAACATTCTTCTGCCTGAGTTTGCACTTCAACATGTAAATATATAAACTGTATGGAAAGTACTAACAATATTATGTAATATTGTGTCTTTTTTTTTTTTTTTTGCAGAATTTTGTGTCAATGTTTGTGACAAATTGTAGGATTTTGTATAAATTCAGAGTTTTTTACAATTTGAGATTAAAAATATTATTCATGTAATAAAAAGGGCAAAAATATTGTGATCCATTGCAAATATTGTAGAGTTTCATTGTGAATTAAGAGGAACTGAGAGATCCACAACTGAATTTGTTGGAAATGTACATCATCATTAATGTTTTTCTCTGTAATTTTTTACTTTCTCCTTCATGCAGTTCGAAGTAGATGCTCTGAAGGGCCGTATTTGGCCCCCGGGCCTTGAGTTTGACACACATGATCCAAGTAAAGCTTCTTCAGAGCTAACATACATGGACTATCACAAACGGTGCAAACAGTCATGTTCATCTATAAGGGGGAATAAAGGGGAGAGATTTTTGGGGTTCATCCATAAAGTCAGCAAAATTTTGGTCCATTGTTGAACATGTGATACATTTATTTATGTATTTATCTGAATAATATACACTGATATCCAGGAAGTTTAATATTATTATTTGTGCTATAGTATATAGTCATCTTAAATATGTAAATCCTTGTTTTAATCAGAAATAAAATGGGTTGAAACTTAAAAGTGACCAAAAATGGTGGAAAAGGTGGTTGCAAATTAGAGTGGCCAAAAAAAGTAGTAAAAAAAGTGTCAATTAAATACATAGGGGTAGGGGGATGAGGTATTGCAATTTAAAAGGTAAGAACAATTTTTTTAAACTTGCAAATAATGGGCATGACAAATCATGAATGTGGTTAAATTGCCAAAAATAAGCATATGATGAAAAGAGGTTAATATTGACAAAAGTGGGTCAAAATGTGTGACATTAGGTGGGAGCAGTGGTAGAAAGGGTTTATAAGTGCCAAAAATGTCGACGTGAAAGTGGAATAATGTGCAGAAAAGGCACTGAAGTGGCAGAATTGGGAGTAATGTAGCAAAAAACCATTAAAAGGAGCAAAAATATGGCAAGAAAAAGGGATGGAAATAATGTTAAATATGGCAAGTTTGGTTTAGTTGCAGAAAAAGAGTCTAAATTTGCAAAAAATTGCTTTTATTGTAAAAAAAAAAAAAAAAAAAAAAAAAAAACTTTGTTTTTTTGAAGGCATCTGGCGACCCTGTCTGAGTGTCTCACAACCCCAAGATAGAGAACCCGTGTGTTAAAGTCTAGTATAGTAATAAGCCAACTTTCCAAAAAGTCATGGTTACACATGGCAAGAGGAAGAGAACCAGGCAGGTTTTGTGACATTTGAAGAAGAGAGAGAGAGAGAGAGAGAGAGAGAGAGAGAGAGAGAGAGAGAGAGAGAGAGAGAGAGAGAAAGAGAGAGAGAGAGAGAGAGAGAGAGAGAGAGATGTGGGCGGTCAGCCATAGGCAGTGGGCTGTGACAGGGCAGATGAAGCACCAGTTGTACAGCTGGGTGCTTCAGTGTCCCCAGAGAACAACCAGGCCTGCCAGTGCAACCTCGTGGGAAATCACACTTTTCAAACAAATGAAGTGTGAACACTCGCTGCCACATGCAAATAAGCCCCACTTGATATCTTCTCTACCTGTAGTGCAATCCTAAATGTCACTTACTCCAGAGCATGGCAACGGGGGGTACAGAGGGAATATCGGGGAGCCACAGGTGTTCATTTTTGGCTCACTTTGTCATCAGGGCTTCACAAAGTAAAGCAAAGGAATAAAAGAAAGAAGAAGAGAAAAGCATCTTATGCTTTGTGAGTTTCTGTGTTATAAAAACAAAACACCTTTATAGTATTTCACTTTTTTAATTTTTAACTTCAATAAAATTGCACATTACTCACACCACAGTCAGGACTTCTACAGCCATCCATCCATCCATCCATCCATCCATCCATCACAGATCTGCAGTCATTGGCATTAAGTAAAAGATAATAACGAGAACAAACGCTGTCATCGAGACTCTAATTAAGCAAAAGTGTGTTATTAAACTGTGGAAAGAGCCTGGAATGCATGGCAGCAACTTAATACATTCATTTAAAAACAGTAAAAAGAATAAAAGAAGAATATGACCATAAGAATGAAATATGCACCTATGCGATGACAAGCCTTTTAAATCATACATGTCAAAATCAAGGCCCGGGGGTCAAATCCGGCCCTTTAGAGCATCCAATTCGGCCCACAGTAAAAAGCAAACAAGTCAGAGTAACCATGAATCATTATGTAAATTACCAACTAGCTGTAGATATCTCCAAAATAACACACAAATTCTCATATCACATGATGGCTGTCATTTTTTTTTATCTCAAATTGTTAAAATAACTACATTTTTCCCAAATCCTGCAATTTTCTTCAAATTATTCCACAAAATTTCCCTAAATGACATAAAAATGGGTCAGAAAATCTACTAAATTGAAAGCGAAGATCATGCTGAGACTGATGTCATTTATTGCTTTGATATTATCAGTGCCGTACATAATTTATTTATATGCAGCAGTGCAAACTAGAGCACAATAATGATTAAATTGCTAATCTTTGCACCTAAAATCTGTGCCCCATTGAAGAGAAACTGCTCTTTATTTGGACCCTGAACTAGAATGAGTTTGATATTGATAGTGATTTTATTCGTAAAGCTGTTTGTTCCCTGAATTCCTGCTCGAGAACAAGTTGAGCTTTATTTGGCGAAGGGGATATCAGGATATGTTTTAATATTTTCTGTTTTACGACCTCAAAAAAGATTGTTTTTTTTTTTAAGTTACATTAAAGTTTAACAAAAATGGGTTTAATTATTTTTTTTCCCTGATTTCTGGTATTTGTTAAATTATATATATATATTTTTTTTTTGCTATCAGGTATATGAAGCGTGTTTTCTCTCACTTATTTCATCCCATTGAGACTGACTAGTTAAGGTCTGGACCAGGGGTCTGCAACCTTTACTCTACAGGGAACCATTTAACCTCATCTCATCTGGATTAAAGTCCTCCTGGAGCCAAAAAATACCTTCTAAATGAAGACAATACAGTGTATTAAACTCTATACAGTTAAAATGATATAGAATAATGTTTGATTTGATTTATACATCTTAGTTTACATGAACACAATGTTATATAAAGAAGATTTTTTAATTTTTTTTTAATTAATGTATTTGAAGGGCTACAAAAAGTAATGATGCTGGTCAACACAGGCTAATTGCTAATTTCTTGCCACACATAAAACATGCATATTTAACTGGCACATTGGTGGTTAAATGAATCTGTTCCCACACAATTAAAATCTCTATTTTCTTCCAGAATAGTGTTTTTGTTGGTTTAGTTATCTTACAGGGATGTAAAACTTAAGGTTAGTCACAGGAGCAGGAAAGTTGATGGTCTGTAGATGTTGCAGCAGGTGAAGTAGGAAGGTGCTGAGTCATTGCACAACGTGATTTATTTTTAGGTTAACAAATTGTTATATCTTGATTTTATTTGTCATTAATATCCTCTGTAAAAAAAAAAAAAAAAAAAAAAACATTTATTTCAGTAGTTTTTTTTAAAGCTGTAAGGAGCCATTGCAAAAGAGTCAAAGAGCCACGTTAGGCTCCAGAGCCACAGGTTGCAGACCCCTGGTCTGGACAAACAAAGGCTTCAAACATCACAACAAAGGGCAACATTTGAATATAATTAAACTGTCAGTGTTTACGCAGATCATACTTTGCTCTTCTGAAACACAGGGAAACGTTCCCTATAGCTCTTTATGTACGCAATTCAATAGGTTAAAAGTGTTCATTTTAGATGTAACTTAGGTTTTTGATGTTGCAATGCTCCTGAAGCTAAATGCTAATCTTGGGGAATCAGCAGTAGCAGGTAGTAAACGTAGGGAGTGCCCTGAAGGTTTTGTGAAAGCAGATAGCGAAATTTATCTTCTATCACTGGTTTTCTCTGTCAAAATATGACCATAAATCTCAAAATTCATGTGAAATACAGCTCATGTTGGTAATCTCTTCTCTGCTGAATATTTGATCGCAAACGGCCTCATTGGAAATGTGAGGAATTTCCAAACAAACCCCACTGCATATTTGCACAAAATGGAACAGCCTACGCAAAGAAAATAAATTAAGCACATGTTAAAAAGGTTAACTAGTAATATTTGGCAAACCCACCCTGAATATTTGTGTAGTCGAAGAAGAATAATAAGGAATACAGTGTGCAGATACTGCTGTGGAGATATCAAATATTCATGCCTCGTTCTTTGGCATTCATTGTTTTTGAGGAGCAGCGATTTGGCATCGTGGTGCAATAACACATACACGCTCGGAATGTGGCTAATATTCAAACACTCACTCTTTGTTTGCATGTTGCTCCTAAAATAGCCTGTTTAGAATTCATAGAGACATGACTCTGCGTTTGAGTGGTCCCATCTGTTTCTCAATGATAGGTGTGAGAAGAAAAGTATGTCCAGCTCATCTGACCTTTTTTATTGAAGACGCTGACAAATCCGTACAAAGGCTTATTCTGACTGCACAACATCACACGTCACACCCTGAAGCAGATGGACCACCGCAGAAGAAGAAGACCAGAGAGTCCAGTCACACAGACTCAAAGAGATGAAACAACCCCGTCATAATATTCAGATGGTGATCATCTAACAGACACGGGCAACTGACGGCCCGGGGGCCACATGCAGCCCTCGGTCTAAAATGACCACAAAAGTACACAAATTGACTGCAAAAACACAAAACTACACAAAATGAATCCAAAAAACATAAAATGAGGAGTACATAAACATGACTCCAGACATACAAAATTACTATAGAATTACACAAAAACCACAACGAATACACACAAAATGAAGAAAAACAACAAGAAATGACAACAAAAATACCCAAAATAAATATAAAATGACAACAAAAGTACACACAATGAATCTAAAAAACAAGAAATGACAACAAAAATACCCAAAATAAATATAAAATGACAACAAAAGTACACACAATGAATCTAAAAAAACAAGAAATGACAACAAAAATACACAAAATAAATATAAAATGACAACAAAAGTACACACAATGAATCTAAAAAACAAGAAATGACAACAAAATACACAAAATAAATATAAAATGACAACAAAAGTACACACAATGAATCTAAAAAACAAGAAATGACAACAAAAATACACAAAATAAATATAAAATGACAACAAAAGTACACACAATGAATCTAAAAAACAAGAAATGACAACAAAAATACACAAAATAAATATAAAATGACAACAAAAGTACACACAATGAATCTAAAAAAACAAGAAATGACAACAAAAATACACAAAATAAATATAAAATGACAACAAAAGTACACAATGAATCTAAAAAACAAGAAATGACAACAAAAATACACAAAATTAAAATATGAAAAACAAAATAACAAAATGAGACAAAATGAATAAAAAAAAACATAAAATGAGAATTCAAGTTCACAACAGGACTCCAGACATACAAAATTACAGTAAAATTACACCAAATCACAACAAAAATTGCACAAAATGACTTTTCTTGAGTTTTTCTATAATTTAGACATGAATGAAACTTTAAAGGGGGAAGCCATTTGGCCTACAAGGCAACAAATATTTTTTTTTAGCAAGCTAATGAAAATACAGGAAATTGAAATAATCCCGCTTGGTATCGTGTATCTTTTTTCGGTGATACAAGCATGGTACCATGTACTATACGCTACCGTTTTACGGTATGTACAACAACCACATTTTGGTAAAAATCAATAAGCGTGTTTTGTTTTAGCAGAAACAAGATGTTTCTAGAGTTATTATAATGCTAAATGCCGTTTTATCACATGCTGCTCATTTTTGTAAAAACAAAAAAACAAAGCAACATTCTTTTTCAATAGTTTGTCAAGGTTTCATTTATTCAGACAACTCAGGAAATCCACTGTGATCTCCTGATATGTTTCAACTGTCAACTGCCAGTCTTCGTCAGAGGCGTCTGCTGATCACTTTGATGTTTCCTTGACTTCCGCGTAATAATTCCAGCAAGATTATGACTAAATTAAACTTCACCATATTATTCAAAAAGACGACAAAAATGATAACACTGGATTTTTTCTTTTTTAAGCTCTCTTGGCCATGCTAAGCTACATGCTAAAGCTAAGCAGTAGCAAACACTGAGATTTTTTGTCTGTTTTTGAAAAAAAATTGATTTTGAATTTGAATAAAGCCTTTGAGTGTATAAATACATATAAATAACCTGCTGTATAATGTACTTCATTGACACCAGTTACCAGTTGCGAAAAGGCTTATGGTTTAAACACAAATGAGTGAATGAGAGACATTATTTGTTCTACATTTTAGAATAAAAATTCCCAATGGCACACAGTTCAACAATTAAATCTCAATCAAAATTATACATTAAACGTTTAATAAGCATTACAATAAATTGAACTCATTCATGTAAGACTAAAGTACTTTTATTTGCACAAACTCGAGCTTTGTTCAATTCTAACGTAGCTTCTCTATGTTTTTATTTCTGCAGGATGGCGCCCCAGAGAGCTTGAGAATTAAAGGTAAGTTCCTTATTCTCCAGACCTTCATTTTATTATAAAACTGTGGATTTGACAAGATTATATTAGATGTTGACAGCCACTTGATGCAAACTTTTTAAAATACCTTGAAGCAGCCCTGACATTTCATGTTTTGTACACAACTTCAAATGAAAGGTCTCTTTTTATCATTAAAGTTGTAAAACAAAAACAACAATAATAAGATTCATAAGCTTCTTCTGGGTTCATTTTTCAATCTTTATGCCTTGATTATTGCAGAATGAGACGTGTACAATAGAAAGTGTGAATGTATCCTTGAGCCTTAGCGCAGGAAGGCATATTGCATTATTGAGCTTTTTCTTTCTTTTCTTGTTTGTCTGCACTCTGGGTGAAAATACTCAGAAAAACTTGTTAGTGTGTCTAGTAGAAAGGCTTTAGCTTGGAAGTGTGATCTCCTCACAATATGCACCACACAATTCACAATATGCACCACACACCCATACCCAACCCTTGGGGGGCTGGATGGTGGGACTGGGGGTGGAGGGGGCCGCCACCTGTGTCACTGTGTAGTGGCGTGGGGGCGGCACTCCCACCTCTAGTTACCCTACTAATCCCTCCAATTTTAATCACACCTCAACATGCCACCCCCCGGAGGGTGTACCCTCACTTACACCCTCCGGCCTATTACACCACATACACGTATATCCACAGAGGTAGGATGGGGAGCACCGCTCCCCTCCATCCCCCTTCTTTTAATTACACCCCATACATTCACTGAACACACACACTCACACAGGGGATAGGGAAGTGCCTCTCCATTGGGGAATGGAGAGGCACCATAACAGGGTGGTGGGTTGGCTCACATATTTGGGCCTCTCCGGTGGGGGCCTGGCCCCTCTGTTGGTGGCTGGGCCACTACATAGAGTGAAAATACATCAGGATGGTGTGGTCGGGCGTGGCGGTGGGTCTCGGGGGGGCTTTGCTGGGGTCTCTCCTTGCGGGGTCTTTCCGGGCGGTGTCGGCCTGGTGGAGCGCGGGGGCGCTTCCTCCCCTTGGGTGAGGCTTGGTGCTTGTTTCGTCGGCTGGTGGCCTTGGGGGCGGGCCCCGCGGTGTGCGGGCCTGGGGCGGCCTGCCTCGCCGGTTTGGGGGGGTGGGTGTGCTGGGGGGTGTGCTGGTGTCCTCACCGGGGTTGGGGCGGGGTTGCTAGGTGCCTCGGAGCGATGCTGTTTACTGGGGGGCGGCGCTAGCTGTTCCGGTGGTGGAGGTTGCTGTCGGCCGCCTGGTGGGTCTGTCCTGCCATCTGCGGACTGTGGGTGGGTCCGGGGGCATCTTTGGCTCGGGGCTGCGGTTCCGCACTTGATGTGTGCCTTTGGGGTGCCTCCGTCCCCGCGGTGGGGATCGCCGTTTGCTCGCGGGCCGGTGGGTGGCGCTGCTCCGTGGCTGGCGCTACCCGGGGGGCGGCGGGCCCTGGGCTGCTGGCCTTGGGCTGTCCGGGGCTGTGCGGTCCTGCTGGGCTGTGGCCGGGTCCTGGGCGGGGGTGGGGGGTGCGTCCCGGGGGGCTTGGCCCGGGGACTTGCCCTTGGGGGGCCCTGGTCCCGGGGGGTGCTCCTGGGGCCGGGGTGATTGGCTGGCTGGCCGGGCCGGTCCTGGCGGGGGTCTTTCGGGGCGGGTGCCGCGTGCCGCGCCCTTGCATACCTAATGGTACGGCCCCTGCTTGGGCAGTGCCCCATGAGGCAGGGTGCTGGGGATGCACAAGGCGGTCTGGCTTGGCCCTTGGAGGGGGCCCTGGCTTTAAAAAAAATAAATAAATAAATAAAAAAACTAAAGCCCGTGGCGCGGGCGACATCAACAATAGGTGATTTGGGGCGCCATGGGGGGCTAGGTTGGGGTGCCTGGGGGCCGACGGGGAGACTCCCGGCGGCCCCCTGGTGCCTTATGCGGCTTGGGGTGTGGTCGTCCTCCCTGGGCGGGCTGCTCCTGGTGCTGCGTTCATTCCGGGTCCCTCTGGCCTGGGGTCGGGTCCCTGCTGGCTCTGGGCCCGGCGGCGGGTGCCCGCCGGCTGCCCGTTCGGCGTGGCTCTGGTCGTCTGCTGGGCGTGGGCTTCGGCTCCTCCGCTGGGGTCTCGGGCGGGGAGCTCTCTGGGCCCTCCCCTCGGGGGGTTGGGCGCGGGGGTGTGGGGGGGGTGGGGGGGGGATGGGGTGGGGGGTCTGGGGGTTGGGGGTTGGATTGGTGGCGTGGTGCGCTGGGTCCTTGGCTCCTTGGGGCTTTCTCGGGTGTGTTTGGGGGGGGCGATGGTTGCCTCTCGGTTGGGGATCTTGGGGGCGTTCGGGGGGCTGCTTGGCCGTGTGGTGGTCGCCGGGGGCCCCCGGGTTGCCCGCTCTTGCTGCTGGCCTGGCTGCTTCCGGGGCCCGGGGGCGGCTCGTGGGTTTTGCAGTGGCGGTTCTTGGAAATACATTTGTCATGGATGCACTGGCCTTGGGCTGTGGGATAACACTCATACTGGGCTCAACCACAGACACGTTGTTCCCAAATACCTGTTTTATGGAATTTCCACTCACTTCTTCCTCTGCTCACAGCCACCACCATTATTCCTAAGCCGCACACTGGTCACCAAACTGGCTTGATAACACAACAATAAGCACAATATACACAACCACAATTTCACATCGCATCACTTGAAATCTATCGACTACTCCCCACCCATTCCATTTCCTATCTTGTATTCCTCTTCCCTGTTAACTTCCCCACCCCCTCTCAACCCCTCACCTTGGTGTAACACTGCCCTCTCTTTTTTACATCCTCCCTTTAATAAAGTATTTCTTACCCTTCCCTAGGGAGGGCTGGTGATGGTCACAATTATGCAATGAAATAAATAAATTTATTTAATTGCAATAACAAAATATGCATTGCTGTTAAAAGATTGCACTTCTTGTAGTGTTAACCTTCGACAGAATGTGCAGACAAGAGAAAAAAAAAAAAAAAAAAAAAAAAAAAAAAAAAAAAAAAAAAAAAAAAGGAAGTGTGATCTCCTGACTCCAATATACAAAATACCATTAGTCAAAATATGTCTACACTTTCTAAACAGATCTCCCAAAACACACCAAGAACGATACGAAATACAACACAAAAAATAGTGTCAATTTTGTTGACTAAAACATTTTGTCGCCATTTTCGTCGACTACATTCTTTTAAGTGGAAAATACATTAAAAAAAAAAAAAGATTGCCATTTTTGTTGAATAATAAAAACAAAACTATGACATTCCATGTCATTTTACAAATGGCCCACGCACTTTGTTCTAAAAAAATGCTGATATTTTCACCAATTCACAAAATGACAACAAAATGAAATAAATCCAAAAAACATAAAAGGAGAACTAAAGTTCACAACAGGACTCCAGACATACAAAATTACAGTAAAATTACACCAAATCACAACAAAAATACACAAAAAGAATCCAAAAAACATTAAATGACCACAAATGTACACACATTGACTGGAAAAACACATAACTACAACAAAAAATACACAAAATGACTCCAAAAACATATAAAAAGTACACAAAAATGAATCCAAAAAAAACGAAAATGAAAACAAAAGTACATAACATGACTCCAGACATACAAAATGATATAGAATTACACAAAAACCACAACACGAAATGACAACAAAAGTACCCCAAACAAATATAAATAATACAAAATGACAACAAAAGTACACAAAACAAATATAAAAATTCACTGTTAATTTTTAGTTTGATTGTATGAACACTTTTTGAGATATGGACAATTTAAGGAGGTGTGAATGTGTAGGTTTTTGCTTATCCTTATTTTTCTTCCAATATCTCAGGAACTACATCACACAGGAAACAAAGATGTGGTATAGTAATACAGCTCCTCCTACTCTCTCAGAATATACAAAAATAAGTATTTACATCCTATCTGGTGGACATGGAGTAAATATTTTAAAGTATTTTGGTGTAATTTTTCAGATATTGAAAATGGAAGAGAAATAAGGACGCACAAAAACACATCTCAAAAAGTACTCATCTCTTCAAACTAAAAATGTACAGTGTGTTTTGAATCGTTAAGGAACAATTGGTAAAGATTTCAAATTTTTTTTGGGGTGTCATGAAAAATGTGTTGAAATGACATGGAATAATATTATAATGTTCACATGGAAAGAATCCAATCAGAACTAAGTTTGTTCTTTGGAAAGTATCCAATCAAAACTACTTTTGTTGCGTGGAAGGCGGAACAAGCCGGTAAGTGATCCAACAGGAAGTAAGTGATTGTGCGGATGTAAGACGACTCGTGTGGATTTATGCATTGATCTATGGCCGTGTTGTAAATGATAAACCAACGTACTACTCTTACTTAGTCTGACATCAAAATGAGTATGCGTTCATATTAGATATTATGAAAAGATCGAGTATGCAAGAAATACCTGGATGTATATTATATCGGGACATTTCCTAAGTATGCACGTTGGGCACTCGTCATACTCAAACACCCCATGATGCATTGCAAGCGGAACATAAAATGGTCCTGGAACTGGCTTCAAGTTTTTTTTTTTGTTTTTTTTTTTAACGCTTTTCTAAATGGGGCTCTTGTTTTGAAGTTAACAGGAAGTTTTGTCAGTAGCAGAATGGAGGGTCTCTGGAATGTCTGAATACATTTTTTAAATTTTAAATTTTTAAATTTTTAAATTTTTAAATTTCTACATTGTACTTTCCCTGCATGCCCCTGTGTTCCCATACCTGTAAGCTGCTGGAACTGTGAATTTCTCTTGGAGGTGAATAAAGTATCTATCTATCTATCTATCTATCTATCTATCTATCTATCTATCTATCGATCTCTAAAATGTTTATACGTGAGTTTTATGGATCATATTTGAGCATATTTGAGCATATTCCACTTTCTCACTTAAAATGTTTTCAGAACATTCAAAGGAGGAGAATCAACAGAGATATTTAGCCTCAGTGTGCTCCAGGTTTTTACCATTGTAGGTTTAAAATGCATATTTATAGATGGGTTTCTGATGACGTCCCGAGCCACCCACAATTCCGCAGTCCATCACCTTTCATTGTTTACATCCTGACACAACACAATTTTGTCCCCTGAAGCTTACAAAATAAAAGGATAAAAAAAAAGCCAAAAGGAACAAACAATCTATAGAGATAAATTGAATGCAAGGTATTTACAGAAGTTGAGTTTAATTGACAACAAAGATCCGTACGAGATCAGGAAAGGAGATTGGGTGTCCGTCATAGATACGTTCCTGGCCGTTTTGTATCCAGACATTGTAAACTATCTGGTGAACAGTTTAAATGCCAACACGTTGAATAAAATGAAAGCATACAAGTCTTTGGAGGCGTATAGCGAAGGGTGTGTGTGGACCTTTGACAAGCTAACAAGATTGTTTTTGCTCCAATATTGTTTTTCACCTGGTCAATGTGAGGCTTCAAAGGTAAGATGACATATTACTGTACTTTTTGACTGATCTGACAGAAGCATTGATAACTTTGGCTGTGGTTGTTTGATCGTTAAATGATTTATATTTCTTCATTCGCAAGAATCGTAGCTTTCCAATGACGTGCAGCCCGAGTGATAACGTAAACATACAAGTTGTGTATTCATATTAAAAACATCATAACATCTCGGCAGGCCGACTAGTTATTATTTTAGGAATGTAATAAAACTGTCTTGTGACTTTGGTTACCAGTAAAAGTTACAGTGACACACAAGATGGTGACGCCCGCAGGTGATCATGGGTAATTCGAGAAATGGAAACCCACTTATAGTATATAGTAGACATTATATACTCATTGAGTTTGTAGTATAGTATGTAAGTTGCTATTTAAAACACAGCCTATCTGTGTGTTTTTGCAATTCCATCAGGTTGATCAATGCTAATTTAATCTTTATGTTTTACATATTTAGTCAACTATATGTTGCAGATTTAGGTGATTAAATTGTTCATGTAATTTGGTTGAAAAACAGAAAAAGACTATTACTGAAATAGTCCTGATGGCTACATTTTGATTAAAACTAACTTGAAATGCAAAATCAGTGTAAAAATAACACTGATGTAAACAACCCAAGGTTAAAATGTCAGACAGCACCACAGAAGAAGTGTTCATGGTCATTGATTTGAGTTGATCTGCTTGTATTGGTGGACCAGTGCGTGGTCCTGTAGCAGGTTGACAGATGCAGCTCATTTGTCAAACTGTCACCTTTCTATCCATCCAAACGTCTCCTCTGTCGCGTCCAAACAAGAGTCAATGTCAGGCAAAGATGGTCCTGCCAGGAGTTGTTTGGAAGAGCCTCCAAACGGACATCTTCCCATTTCTCTTCACCGGGGAAGGTCGAAGCCGTAATCGCAGAGGGGGCATTTCCATAAAGGGCGGCCCCAGCTGTCTGCTGTGATTCACTTTAACGCTCCATGCTCCGTGAGTTGAGAGGGAGGGGTTCTCCCTTTGGCCACGTTTTAACTGCCGAGTTGATTCCTGCCCTGACAACGAGTGAGCCGTGGAGAAATCTTTAATAGTTCCACATTTTTAACATTCAAGCTCTTTTAAATTGCGTAGTTGGAACTAAGCAAGCTCTGTATATATGTTTAGTTCATTCAGCAAGTCAAAAACTAGAGGGGATTTGTACAGATATAGAGTTCAACTGATACTTTCTATAGAGATGTAAGATATATGTTGATGAAATCAGTGTGTTACTATTATTATTAATGTTACTGCTGTGATCTTTCTCATACCTGCCTAAAAATTATCCCTTCAACTGAATTCCTATAAAGAATTGATTTGCCAGTTTGCAAACTCATTTTATTCGTTTCCAAACTTACTTTAGAATCCAAGTACCCCCGCTTTGTTCGATTTGCTCAGAATTTTGTAAAAAAACAACTATAGAGCATAATGATAGAATAAATGAGTGATAACACACATTTTAAAGAATCTCATTTTGTAAATAAGTGGAATGAAAGAGTATTTAAGCATCCTGAATAGATTTATTTCTAAAGTTTCTTTAATTTACAGTTATTGTCCTCCGGATCCTTGTATTTTAGTTCATGTTTTAATCAAAATCATTTCTATCATCACTTTGTGGTTTTTTTTTGTGTCATTTTGTGTATTTTAGTGACTGTTCTTATTATTCAGTATATTTTTCTCTTATATTGTGCATTTTTGTTGTCATTTTTGCATGTTTTTGGTATTATTTTAAATTATTCTCTCAGTGCACATGTTTTTGGTAATGTCGTTTTGCATGTTTCTGTTTGTGTATTTATTTTGTTCTCTCTCATTTAGTGTGACTGTTGTCATTTTGTGTGTTGCTGGTAGTAGGAAGTATTTCTCTCTCAGTGTGTGTTTGGTGTTATTTTGTGTATTTTGTTGTTTGTTCTTTTTATTATTCAGTACATTTTTTCTCTTATTTTGTGTGTTTTTGTCGTCGTTTTGTAAGTTGCTGGAAATATTTAGTGTGAATATTATTTTCAACTAAAGATAAACATTATAAACCCCATATTTTTATGCTTTCTTTTGTTCACTTTACTTTCTCTCTCTCTCAAGTACCCTCTGTAGTGCCATTGTGTATACCCCCGTTTAGAAAACACTGCTCTCGGTTGTAGGTTGTAGAAAATGGTTTATTTCCTCTTGCTCACATACTGGGATCATTCCATTGTCCGTTGATTGAGACTTATATTTATTGCACTGTAATAAACAAGAAAATGCATGCAAGGAAATTGCACAGCAACAATAGGAGCAGGTGGGAAAACAAGCACAACACCGAATGGAGGCAATGCAACAGCCTATAAAGTCTAACTGAACGCTGGAGCAGAAGAGACAACGACAGACAAATGTCAGTTGTTTTCCAGGACGCTCAGTAATTGGAGCCGCAGAACGAGATTGTGCTGCTACAACTGAGCTTAGAGCAGAACCTTGGGCTGCCAGTGACACGTACCTGACAGAGTGAATGGACTTTTATTCTGACCTATAATAATAATAATAACAAAAGCTGATGGAAGTTTTACAATTGTCTCACTGTCCCCACGTTCATTGTGAGGAAGTATCATCGGAAGCAAATACTATTTGGATATTACGGTTAGATATACAAGCAAACAATGGACAAAACCACAGGATACAGATCAAAACAGTTTATTTCTACCTATGACGTTTGATAAAGCAGTGGTTCTTAATAAGGATGTCCCACTCAGGTTTTTTGCCCCCGAGTCCGAGTCCTTTGATTTTGAGATTTGGCCGAGACCGAGTCCGATACTTCTACAATACATTGAAAAGATAAAGAAGAGCAAAACAAAAAAAAAAAAGATCTAGGATGTCCCTTATTTATTTTATTCACCTTATTTTAACATTCAACCCTAAACAGAGCACTACTGTGATGTAGCTTGATCAATCAACCAAAAAAAAAAAACATCACTTTAGACTGTAGTGCAAGATTAAATAATATTAAATAAAAAATGTCTAATATAAAAATGAATTGTGCTTCATCTTAAAATACCCAACAGGCATGTTACCAAATAATAAAATACAAGTGCTGCAGTGCTGTAACATAAGGTCAGTAATGTGCTTTTAGGAACTGCACTCTTAATGTTTACTCTCCTCATTTAGTTTCACAGATTGAAATTTTTTGATGAAAAGTACGACAACTTATTTTTGTTGGCATTGCAGGTGCAGAGCGTGTACGTTTTTAGCTGCTTACTAAATAAAGTGTGTCAGGTCTGCAGATAGAGATTGATTTATTCTCACACATGGTCTTTTTTAATCACTTTTATATTATTTTGTTTGGTGTATTTTTCTGTAATGTATGTTTTTTGCAGTCATTATGTGTATTTGTGTATCTTTCTGTTGCGTTTTTGTGCATTTTTTGTATAAATATCTTTGTTTTTTTTCCTCATTTTTTAATTTTTTGTATGTTTCTTGGAGTCATGTGTATCTTTGTATCTTTCTGTTGTGTTTTTGTGCATTTTTTGTGTAATTATTGTTTTTGTTGCTATTGCGTGATTCTGGAGTCATTTTGTGTATTATTCGTGTGAACATTTAGATAGGTGTATTTTTTGTATAAATATTTAGTTTTGTGTACTTTGAGCCATTTTCATTTTTTTTTTGTTGTATTTTTCTGTAATGTATGTTTTTTGGAGTCATTATGTGTATTTTTTTTATCTTTTTGTGCATTTTTTGTATAATTGTTTTTGGTTGCCATTGTAGTGTGATTCTGGAGTCCTTTTGTGTACTTTGTGTATAAATTTTGTTTAGTTTTATTTTACGCATTTAGTATGTTATTATTATTATAAATAAATACTGTGTGTGTGTTCCCATGAAATGTTTGAGTCGCTGATAACAAAACTCCATAGACATTGTAGCGCCAATCAGAAAAACAACAAAACTGCGCAAAACAAACCGTAAATCTTCAAACTACATGAGTGAGTCAGTAAATTAAAGTATTATCTACAACTCGGCTGTGTTCTTCAAAACAAAAATCACTATTTACCTTCGAACCGAGTGGTCAGAGCTTAACTTCCATGCGCGGCACCACCGAGAATCTGCAGTTTCCCAGATGGAGTATTGAACAGGTTGAGTTAAATGCTGACTATAGTGAAATAACGCATTAGTGAGCAATTACACGGACAGTTATATGGCTTAAACACAATGGGAAACTTGTCGGTAAAAGACTCACCATTGGCTGGACGGTTTTCAAATGACTTATTCAGAGATCTCCCCGTTTTTTACTACGCAATCCATTCTAAATCATGCTCACCGGTCCATCCACATGTATTTGCCTAACTTTCACTAAACTTACAGTATCTATTTTCAGTAGTTTGGTGTATGGAAGGTGTGTCTTGAGTGAAGCTGCAGTAATCAGGTGACCTTCACTATGTAGCACCGTCTACGTAACATGTAAACACTTAGATCTGACTCAGAGCGTAACACTACAGTCCTACCACCTTATGGACGGGTGTTGTGACACAAACTGTTACCGGACTAAATGGTGGTCCGTTATACACTCACACACTTACATACCTGCACGCATGTCACATAGACGGTGATCGATAGTGAAGTGCACCTGATCAATGTGTGTGTGTGTGTGTGTGTGTGTGTGTGTGACTCTACCTGGGACTCTAATCTCCTCCGTTGGTTCTCTCACACACACGCTCCGGATAATGTGCCTTATGCAATATGTACGTTTAAACCCTCCTATTATCCTGAAATAATAACACATTTTTTAAGTTTTACCACATGCTGCTAAAACAGCTTGGGTTTCAGAGGAATACCAATGCGTATAATACGTGTTCAGCACATTGAAACAATATCACGTGATATTTTTATGCATAATCAATGTAGGAAAGTCAAGAAATATGAAGTAAAAAAAAGTCAACTATTATTTAAAAAAAAAAAAAAAAACTTATTATGCTTCATTCTACGTCTTTTCGGGTATGTTAGGTTTTTTGTTTGTATGTTTAGTGAACTTTCCTGTGTTACTCACACATGTTTGAAACAAAGAAAAAAAGAAAGAAAAAAAAAGTCAAAATCCACCCAACATAAATGTGTTACTGGATGACGTACATACAGTAGGCACTGACTAAAACATGTTGAAATTTTCTTGGACTCGCTTTGGGAGCGGAAATACAAAGAGTTAGCCTGATGTGGAGACAACATGATATCTGAATGCTGATTGGTTAAAATCTCCAAAATAAGTAAAGTCCTCATATAAAGGGACATTATGTGTGTTTGTAGCTAAAGGTTGATATGAATGACATTTCTGAAATGAACTAGCAATAAAGTTTTACTATTCAGTTGAGAAATATCACATCTTGTCTTTAGATTCATCTTCCTTCTTTATGAGTATTTGCACTATTGCTGTCGTTGAGGGACTGAAAGGGAGGAAACAGATGTTTTTTTTTTCTATATACAGTATTTCTGTGTGATTTTCCATAGCTTTCTTTCTTGTGTCTTTCCCTGTGCTTTTCTCATTCTCCCGGTCCTGCTTTTTCTTTGGCGCTGTCAGCTCGTGTTTAGGTTATTACTGAGGTTGTTGCTTTGTTCTGTCTTTGTTGTGTTATCAGTCACTGCACGACATCTAGCAATGGATAAAAACATGTGCCTTTGTCTTGTGTCACAGCTAGGGTTGCAAAGGTGTGGAAAACCTCCTGTAATTTGGTCATTTAAGCTCTGGAAATTGGGGAAAATGTATAATATTATTGACAATGACAAACAGGAATAAGTGGGTCTGAAAATGGATGGATGGAAGTTTATTAATATTAACTGGAAATTGGGAGTCATTTTAAACTATCCCATCCAAATATCAATATTAGCATCCATTCAAAATATTAAAATGAAAAACATAATATTTAAATATAGGCTTTCAAAATTCAAATTTGGAAACTTTCCATGGGAACAAATCGGAATATTTTGTAACTTTTTTTTTCTTATTTTTCTTATTCTTTGTTTTTATGTATTTTTTGCCACATACAACACAAAGACAAACAATAACAGAAAAGAAGAAGAAAAACAAATGCTGATAAGTTACCAGTACATTATAATACAGTGTGCATGTGTGTTATGGTATTGTGCTCGAGGGTGAGAATAGGAGACAATAACAAGTTAATAATAAAAAAAATGTGTGGGGGAAATAATATATATACACAATATACAGTATATTTTTATGAAATTGAGAGACGAGAAGGGAAAAAGAAAGACGCCCAGGCGAACAAAGGGGGCCAGGCTGGTAACAGTTCATTTCTGAATTTAAGGTTGGCACTTAAAGGTGCAGTCTGCAACTCTTATAAAAGTGACTTTTTGTTATATTTGCTAAAGCTGTCACTATGTAAGTACAGCTTTACATCAAACTAGCAGTTTGTGTGAAAAAAAACAGACTCATTGAGTCCCGCCCCCTGCTGCTCCTGCAGCCTTTGGCAGATTGCCAGAATGCACTGTGAGTGACCAAGCAAAAAGAACCAATCAGAGCCAGGATTGTGATTGATGGACTGTCTGACAGCTGTTGCTCACAGTCCCCGCCTCTTTCCCGGAGCTAGAGTGCCGTCTTTTTTACAGTGTATGGTCTGGAGGAGTAGAACATGGAATTGGTGACTTTTCTGCTTGAAAGGTAATTACTGCTGCTTGATTTACAATATGTTTGATTTGTAATTGTTACACTAGAACTCTGTAGTGCATGCGTTGTTTATGTGTGCGCAGCAGCCTTCGTGTGGGCTGCTGTAAGTGACACGTGTTGCTGCCGCTGCTGAGGTGTGTGCACATTGAGAGAGAGAAGCTTTGCAGTAAAATGCTTGTAACAGTGCATGTTATATTACTGTGATGTTGCTGTCTGGCTAACGTTTGCTTGTTAGCTCTTTTGAGGGAGGGACTTTGGAAAGTTTGGAGGCAGGGCAAGAGAGCAGCGAGGAAGGAGCAGGAGAGAGGGATCTGAGAGTCGCGGACTGCACCTTTAACAGGAATGTTAAATACAGTTGGGAAAATATATTTTAGCATCATCAGTTATTCAAATATATTCCCAATTTCTGATTGTTTCCAATGAACAAGTTTCATGAAAAGTTTAGATTTTCCAACACAACATAGTCACAGCTTCTCAGCACTGTCAGGTGTTACTGTATGTGTTCAGATTGTGGAAATGATCAAACATTCTGATGCCTTAAAAAAAAAATCAGAAACCCGCTGGTTAGGATTCACTCCAATTGAAGCATTTAGGACGAAACCAGCAAATCCAGTATATATTTCTTACTGGGTCAAGAAGCAAAAGTGGTCAGTAAAGCAGCCTTTGAGCTCCTGGTGGAATCCAAATCACCGTCCTATAGGCATGTTTCCTTGGTGGGAGGGGGAAGGGAGAGGGAGAAGGGGGGGGGTGTTCATCTCACGCTGACAGCTGCTCCAAGGCAAATAGTGCAGCGTATCGTCTGAGAGGGTCTTTTTTTTTTTTTTTAAGCCTCTTCCGTCCCTTCACTCTGTGAATCCACAATAAATAATGATTAAGACGTACAGTATGAAAGCCATTACAAATTAAGTTGTGACAAAACAGTGAAGCTGGAATGAAACAGCAGGGAGTCTTCCATTAATTCTTAAGAGTAACAAAGCAGTGGAATGCAATGCAGTGCAGCTGCGTTTAAGACTTATTAAAAGTGTAACCCAGTCCCTAAGGGGGGGGGGGGGGGGGGGGGGGGGGGGGGGGGGTAATTTTAGAATTAATATACAATTTACAGCAGGCTGTTGCAGACTGAATTATTCAAATGCCTCTCTGTTGTGAGTTTGGGTGAGGCAGTGTGACGACGCATTACTAATGAATACATTATGTCACTTTTATGGCAGAATGGGAGACGACATAGATTAAGGAAATCTTAACTTGTGCCAGGCAACAAAACAAGATGTTTTGCTTTTTGTGCAGAGTTCATCAGTGACAGGCTGCACACACTAATGGAACAGTCCGGAATGTTCAGCTATCATTCAGGATGCCTCAGTCTGCAGGGAAGGGTTTTTTTTTTCTCCAGGCAGGTTTATGTCTCGGAATTTATCTTCATACAAAATAGGAACGTTTTATGGCAACACACTGTGCACACATGAGATTTAAATATTGTGCTTTAGAAAAAAATGAATTAACCTGAGAATGTTGTTTAGAGGGCACGCACACACACAAATAAATACTAAAAATACGTAAAAACAAACAAAAACAAACAAAACAAGCAGCTTTCTATCTTTAATAAATAAGATAACATTTTTTTTTAATTGCTGTTGAAAACAGACATGTATCATTAAAAAAACAAACAAAAAAAAAATATATATATATATATATATATATAATATATATATATATATATGTCAAGGTTGCCAAGGGCCAAATTGTCAGATTTTTTTTTCCCATTTGACTTGTAAGCATTGTTACATATATGTACAGATGTTGTTTCTACCATTACTAGTGCTATTATTATTACTGTATCAGATTGAAAATTTTGACCGAAACTGAAAACTAAAAAAAACCAAGGTCGAAAAACTAAAACAGTAAAAACATATTTTGCCATTTATAGTATTATTGCATTTCTGTCTCTGACTACGTACTAACCTCCACTAAAGTTAAAGCATTACAATTTTAATAAAAATGCTTCAAGGAATAAATCGATTAAAATACCATATGTATTTGCAATGACAGTCCAATGCACAATATAAAATAACATACAAAATACAAATATGTTTAACTTGACCCCACGTATGTACTGTAAATGGCTCTTGAGTGTGTACCTTTCAATGTTTTTCTCCATATCAACCTCTAATTAGAAGATGCTTTAGTACTCAAATGTGTTGAAATACAGCTGCTCCACAGACACTCGCATAATGACCACGGTCTCCTGTTTTGGTGAAAAAATCTGAAAATTTTTGGGCCAAAAATAGCCCAAAAGGGCATCTTCGGGCTGAAAAACTAACTTTTAGTGCATCACTACTTTTTTCCATGTAATGAAGGGTCAGGGTTGGTGTGGACCAAACGTATGGCTCCAGAGGGCCGAATCTGGCCCAGGGACCGTTAATTGGGGTTAACTGCTATAGAAACACGTAATCACCAGGCAAATCAAACTTTTCCTTCACTTTAAAACATTATATAGATTTTATACCAGCATTAACACGAACCAAATATCAAGAAATGCCCTTTGTTAGTCATTAGCTGATCACTAACTCCTGCTTCTTCTGCGTTCACAAAACACAAAGTAATTATCATTCATACAGTAGAGGTAATTATTCATACCAGTAGAGGTAATTATCATTCATACAGCAACCTCAGTAGACGTAAAGCAGAGAACTAAAGCAAACAAACAAAGTACATAATTTTACATTTAATAATCAGAAGTCCTTTATTTATCCCAGGGGGAAATTACTTTTGTTACAGCCGCTCAAGAAATATTACAAATAAAAGAATAAACGCGACATATTTAAGTAAAAGACTGTTAAAAACAGGACAAAGATACACCCACATTACAGTAATAAATAATAATACTAATAATAATAATAATAATAATAATATTTAGATCAAAGCTGTCAGGTCACAGTGATGAATTATAGTGTCATTGCCAAAGGCAGGAATGATTTCCTGTGGCGTTCTGTGGAGCACTGTGGTTGGATCAGCCTGGTGCTGAAGGTTCTTCTATGACTGACCAGCAACATCATGAGTGGGTGGGGACTCATTGACCAAGATGGCCTTCACCTTGGACAGGCTCCTCCTCTTTGTCACCCCTGTCAGAGAGTCCAGTTTTTACCCCACAACGCCAATGGCCTTGTGGAATGTGTCTGTTGGCGTCTGTGACCCTCAGTCTGCTCCCCCAGCAAACAACAGCGTAGATGATCACACTCGCCACCACAGACTCATAAAATATCCTCAGCATTTTCCTGCAGATGTTGCAGGACCTCAGCCGTCTCAGAAAATAGAGGTGGCTTTGGCTCTTCCTGTAGAGGAGTCAGTGTTCCTCCCCCAGTCCAGTTTATTGTCTATTACCAGTCCTAGGTATTTGTACTTCTCCACAATGTCCACACTGACCCCTGGATGGAGACAGGACTGACTGGCCTCTTGGTTCTCCTCAGGTCCACCATCAGCTCCTTGGTCTTGGTCATATTGAGCTGTAGATGGTTCAGCTCACTCCATGTGACAAAGCTGTCCACAGCAGCCCTGTACTCCACCCTGTCCCCCTCCCTCATACATCCAACCACTGCAGAGACGTCCGAGAAGAGCCTCTCGGAGACCTTTTTTTACTCTGTGGAACCGAGTTATTTGATGGCAAATGGGAGGAGTCATGGTTTGTTTGCTTTTTTTTTTGTTCGTGTCATGTGTGTGTGTGTGTGTGTGTGTGTGTGTGTGTGTGTTGTCAGTTGTGTGTGCATGTGCGTGTGCGTGTGTGTGTGTGTGTGTGTGTGTGTGATGTTTGGTGTTTGGCCATGAGAGAGGATGGATGGTATTATATGAAACTTAGCTTGTGAAGTCTTCAATTTTTGTAGGTCAAGACAATTGGAAAAGGTCCAACCCACAAATGGACTCTTTAAGTTTCACTCTCTTCATCCAGTTTCCCCATTGATCGTAAAGAGTTCCTCCTATCCACATGGTTTTATGGTCATTAATGTTATTTTGAGTCCTCAAAACTGGAACAGCAGTCCCTAAACTCCATTTATGCTCCTCCACTTCCTTGCATTCTCTCTATGCCGTCCTCCTGCTCACAAGTGTTTCTCATTAATTGTCCCCGCCCCCATTTGTCTCTGGTTCAGGTAGAGATGGTCAACATAGGAGAACCGTGCAGTGCAGTCTGCTAACATGTTTTCTTTTTCTCTCGTTTCCTCAACATCCTTGACAATTACTGCTAGAACTAAAACACATTACCTTTCATTTTCTCAATAGAGCACATATGTCAACTCAAGGTTCAGGGGCTAAATCTGGCCCTTTAGGGCACAGGTTCTCAACCTTGGGGTTGCCAGATGCCTTTGAGAAACTAAGAATGTTTGAGCCCATTTTTGCTTATGTATTTAATCCTTTTTCTGCAACTACACTAAACTTGCCATATGTTAACCTATTTTCACTTCACTTTTTCTTGCCACATTTTTGCTCCTTTTATTGCATTTTTGCGAACATTAATCCTATTTCTGGCACTTCTTCATCAAATTTCAAAGCCATTCCTGCACATATTTTACACTTTCAAGACCCTTTTTGGGCATTTATAAAGCCTTTCCACCATGTTTCCCACCTACTGTTGCATATGTTGACCCCTTATTATATCAAAACAGTTTTTTCTGCCCTAAAACATCACAAATGTTTACCACATCAGTGTATCATTACATAAAAAAACCCTCATCTTTTCGTAAAGTAATAAGTAGCTTGGAAAATGTTTAAAATAGTCTTTTTTTTCCTTAACGGATTTGATACATTAAGGAAACAGTTTCCTCTTCCTATCTTTAGGATCTAAACTAAGCAGTGGTTGCTGCCTAGGGTAGGAAACACAGTTTAATGGTTCCAATGAGTGACTTTGCCTTCTGCTTTTGGAGTTGAAAATACATTTTGTAGCAGCTGGACGGGAATCTTGTTGAACGGTTTGTAACTAGCTCCTGCTGAAATTGATTGCCGACTGATTTCATGGATTTGTTTGAGGAATCCTATCTACAAATGAGTTTCAGACCCAAGGTGGGTATTTTGATTATTTTTTATTTAATTCAAAAATGAGTTCTTAAGTTGAACCACAGGATACCAGTTTGGGAGGCAATTTAGTGTCAAGTCTTTGATTTGTTTAATGAATTTTCAAGCACCTTTAAAGTGCCTTTATAGATATGATAGCACCATTTGGGAATACAAAATAGAGACTGATAGGTGTCACGTTGATCATCAGCGCTGCCGAAGAAAGCGTAATGAGCTCCCCCACTTAGCAACATCAACACTATTCCCATCAACTCACATCTCCAGCACACCCCAGGACTCCCATGATGTCAATTCAGTATTTTTTTTTTTTTTTTTTTTAGCAGATCTTATTCATGAATGTGAAGATAATAGATAGAGTTAGGCAGACGTAATTGCGATGCATAAATAATCTTTAGAGATTGACAGGAGCTCCGGCAGTGGCTAATGATAAAGGCTTGGCAATAGCACAACGCTTCATATTTCATCAGTAGGTCAAGAGAATAATCAAAGAAAGCAACATAGCATTTTAGGTTGGCTTATGTTTGCACACAAGATTAATTCATTGCAGGTGTTTGATATTAGTTTTTGCCGATTTCATCCAACACTATCTGATTTCCAACATTAAATGTTACAGATATACACACAGACCGTACGCGGCGTTTGCGAGGAGCAGGGGAAGCATTACCTCCCACTAGTGTTTAAAAGTTTTCATTACAGTTTTCCCAAATTCATTCAAAAAAATACAATTCTTATTATGATGTACATAATAAACAAATATTTTAAGTGCCATAAAACACAGTGACTGTACAAAATATATATGAATTTTCTTGTTGTTCTTTTAAAAATACAAGTTTTTTTTTGGCGCTTGAGTGATGTAACCATCGTCTTCCTTTCAAGGCATGTTGAAATGTTATTGAGATTTTTTTTTTATTTTATTTTTTATCAATAAAATAGTTTTCTGCTGCTTTGATTCCGATATATTTAGTGTCATAAATGTTATTTCTACCTCAGGTGTGTAGTATAAGTTTTCAGTGAAATGGTCCCAAACTTTTGAGACTTTAGGTTGGTTCTTCTTCTGTTGCGCAATTCTTCTTCACAATATAAATGGTGAAGAGACACTGCACCCAGAAAGTCATGTATGGTACTGCAGCAAAACAGAAGCAGAAAGCGGCCACCGGACTGAGGTTCGCATGAAAATTCAAAATTAAACGACGCGTCGACGCACATTTTTATAGTCAACATTATCAATGATGTTACTTATCATTTTTGCATTTATGTATGTTAGTTACGCACAATGTGGTTGATGCAAATCTCGAGACGGTCTACAGTATATATTTAATTCTATTTTTTCTTTTTCTCCCCCGCCTATGACACAGACGCCCCCTCCCCCAAACTAATTTCTGGTCACATTATATGTATTTTCATAAAAATATGTTAAACCAACTTTTAATGTGATGCCCCACTGGATGTGCATCTGTGCAAAGTAATCATAATTAATTTCACTCAGTAAGGGAAAAATAACAATATTTTTTGTTTTTATTATGATGTATTAAAACAACAGCTGCGTCGACCTCAGAATAATTATTCAAGCAGTTCAACAAATGTATGAAAATCCACAACAAACAAAGTGTCTTTAATGACGTTTACTGTGAATATGTAACAATACAGAATAAAATAACCTTTCAATATTGTGCAAAAAAAAACTTCACAAATAACATTTGTTATAAAGTATTGTACCCGTGGTTCAGCTTGAATAAGATAGCTAGCGAGTTAGAATTAGCTTAGTAATCAACCCGTTAGCTAGTTTAAATACTGTATGTACAAAACAGGGAAGCAACATTATATTTTACCGTATAAAATGATGAAACACATCACAAACACTGTTTACTAATTGGAAACACGTGGAATGGACGTGAACAAGACATTTTCCACAGGTCGGACGGGGCGCAGGATTACGGTTTTTGAGTTGTGGGAATCCCACAATTATTCTTTTCCACCACTAAGATAGCACTGGTAACACCATAAATTACATTTTTACCAATTGTTCTGTGATTATTCAATAGACCCACTGTACATTTTTGGTTTGATCGATCAATACTTTTTGAGATATGAACAATTTAGTAAGGGGGGGTATGTGTCGATTTTTGTGTCCTTATTTTTCTTCCTTTTTCAGTTTCCAATATCTCAGGAACTACGCCACATATGAAACTGTAATTTGGTATAGAAATAGAGTTCCACCTACGATACATCCTATCTGGTGGCCATGCCAGCCCCTCAATATGGAAAAAAAATAGTCACATATATGCATTAGTTTCTTGGGTGACAGTCTCTTGAATCCCTAAAAATATGTATTTTAATATAATAATATATATTTTTCGGTTTTTTATTGGCCCAGTAACTGCATGTTGGGAATGTAAAAAAAATCTGATTTCTGTTTTAATCTATAGTATAAAGGTTCACGTTTCTTGGGATATAAAACTGATTTGCAGATGATATTCAAGTTTACTTGCCATTAAAAACACAAATAACAGAATCTGTGGTTGGACTGTTTGGAGGGACATCGGGGCTGGGATGGATTTTAACATTTTTATCCCTGAAAGGAAATAAAACTGAGGTTGGTCCTATTTGGTCGTCCTGACCAGGCGCAGGCCCTCACCTGCTCCCTGGGCTCTCTAGTGCCCTACAATTGGTGCCCAGGCTTGGAACCTTGATGTTTATCATGGATGGTGCTTTTAAATTAGTGTGACAGGTCAGCTCAGTGGTAAAGTCCAGCTTCTTTCCGTTAAGTCTGCTGGCAAAAGTCAAACCCTATCTGACCCATAGGGACCTTGAACAGACGATCCATGCTTTTATTTAGTCACGTTTGAACTACTGTAACTTTCTTTATTTTGGCATCAATCAGTCCTGTACTGTCTGCACTGCACTGGCTCCCAGTGAAGTACAGGATTGATTTTAAGGTTCTTTTATTGGTTTTTAAGTCTCTGAATGGGCAGCACCTGGCAGACCTCCTTTCCTTGCATCGGCCCTCCAGAGCTCTGAGATCAGACAACGAGATGGATTTAGACGTCCCTCATTCTGTTTTAAAATCCAAAGATGACCGTTCTTTTTCTGTGGCAGGTCCCACCTTCTGGAATGCACTACCGCTAGCCGAGACAGGCCGACAGCCTGTCCTCTTTTAAAACTCAGCTCAAAACTCACTTGTTTGCCCTGGCCTTAAAGAGTTTATATTTAATTTTTTAAATCTTTTAATGTTTTACTAGTGGTGACATATTGTTAGTAATGTCTTTTGTTTTATGGTCTTATATATTTATTCTTTTTACTGTAAAGCACTTTGCTTTGCTGCTGGCTGTTTTAATGTGCTATAGACTGTAAATAAAGCTGACATTGACAAAACAATTTTTCTTTATAGGCCACAAAACAGCCTGTTTTTAGCTCAGAAAGTCACTTTTCAGAGGCTAAAACTCCAGAAAACAGACGAGTTTGGGAAAATAAACCACAAATAGTATGTTGTTGGGGTTCTTAGAACAAATGGAGATGGGTGGAAAAACAGCATAATACGTCCCCTTTAAATTCAGAATTTTTTAATGCTAAAGTGTGTGGAATGTCTTGAAAATTCATTGAAATGACATGAAATGACCCACCTTGCTATATTTTTTTTTTATCTCTGAGAAATGTTTATATTTACGTAGACCAACATGTTTTTCGATGACAATAATGTAAAATGTGTCTTTATAATGCACAATGCAGTACATATAGCAATAAAACCAGCGACGCAGGTATGCAATGAAGCTAAAAAAATTCCAAATATAAATCTACAACAATTTGTCCATTTCAGATATTCCAGGGGATTCTCTTTTTTTTTTTTTTATTCCACTCTGAAATACAACTCTACAGTGTTACTTTGAATCTGCAGAGAGCCCTAAACAGGTGGAGGGAACAATCTCAGAGCTGCATCCTGATGTAGACAGAACGGAAGAGGAGCCGTGCCTATGTTCAGCATTTCGGCTGGAGAATTAAATGGGATGTAAAGTTGCCAACTGGCCTGCCAGGTGCTTTCATCCACTCCCTCAAATGTGCTCTCCAACCAGGGAGACACACACACACACGTACACACACACACGCGCACACGCACACTTTAATGGATTTTTCCTGCAATCCGATAAATTTAGTTCATCTTTCCTGGACAATGCAACGTTCCACCCCACATCCATTTCTGAGGGAGTTACACAAGGTTATGACAAATATCGAATAAAAGAAGACATGTATTACTGAGAGGGCATTCATGTTTATTCACTAGCTTTAAAATACATTGTACGACCTCAAAGTATGTAACTCATTATGTGCACACTGAAAGGTTTAAATGATGAATGCAGCTTGATATGTTAAGACAAGGCAGTGGCTATCCGTTCAGTTGCCGTATTAACATTACCAACATTCTTTCTGTACGCTAGCACCCCTCATTGGCCAGTTTAGGGTCCCGTGACTAAGACTAAACCTAACCGTAACCTAACCCTAACCCTAAAAAATTGTTTGCGATATATCTAACCCTAACGCTAAGACGCTACGTACTTGTACTTCAGTAAACGTATCAATAGCACTGGGGGTTGTCTGTACAACAAGATAATATCTCAGCCTTAAAGTTGTTTTCAAAGTTAAAATGTAGAATGTATCTCCCCTTCGCCGCGCCGACCCCCGGCGAAGGGGGCCGAGGGCTGGCCTTCCGGCGGTGGGGGAGAGGAGGCGGCAGCGGCTGCTGCTCATCCAGCCGCAGAGCGAGCCCAGCATTGATTCGCATCCCAGCCCTGAGAGCCAACACTTATCCTGAAGTTACAGGTCGACTACTGTCTGCATACACAATCAAAAGACAAGGGAGGCTGGCCTGACTGACTGTTTGTTGATTATTGCGACAGTGCTGAGGCGCTTGTGGCCACTAGGGGGCGCTTAGTGGCCAAAAGTTACAGTGTGTCTTTAAAGTAAATAATACATTGAGTAAAGTCACCATTAGTTCAATCAATAAATCATTATCAGTCCAAAGCCAATAATTGTTCGACAATTGACACTTTGATCGCTCTTTATCATTTTTCCTGTCCTTTTTTGGCCACTCTATATTGCAACTTTTAATCATTTTTTGTGTAAAACAAGGATTTATATCTTAAAGATGACTATATACTATATTATTCAGATAAATAAATAAATGTGGTTATCACAGATTCATAGAACAATGGACCATCATTTTACTGACTTTATAGATGGGCCTCAAAAATCTCTCCCTTTTATTCCCCCTTATAGATGGGCCTGTCTCCACATGACTGTTCTTCAATGTTCATGTCTGTGTTTCACCACCTTCAGGTACAGTGGGGGTCCCCGCTCTCTGGCACCTTTATTTTGGGGGTCGCGGGTGGAAAAGGTTGAGAACCACTTGTGTATACAACAGTTGATTATCTCTCCCTTGGCCCTTTGTACAGTTTTCACAGAGGAAATTCCCAGAGGTTGGTGTGGTTTCAGATGAGCAGGTTGGACAACAATAGAAAATGGTTTTTCTCTTAATTAGCAACACTCAGGATTCATTCTCTGTGCACGTACACTCAGACTATTTTGAATTTATCAAGTCAAACAAAAGAGAGCCAAAGATAAAACAGGCTCACAGGAATTTATAGGTACACAGCATGGCTGTGCCAAGCAAGAAAAAAAAAGGCTTAAAATAAAAATGTTGGAGATGACGACATGTCTCAACGTCATGACTTTTCCTTGCAATTTAACGGGAGGATGAAACAAACTCATCGAGGTGGAAGGAAAGTCATAAATGTTTAAAGTGCAGCGTGTTAGTCTGTTCGAAAAGGGTTGAAAAAGCTCTCGTGCCACAAATAGATCGCCATTAAATGTTCGAGTTGTTTATGTCGGCAGGAGTAAAGGTGTTGTCATGGTGCAGCAATTAGCAGAGGAAGTGTAAAACCTCAGCAATGATGTTTACTTTCTCCAGGTTTGTGGCTCAGGGCTGAAAGAAACCGGCCTTTAAAGCCACTTTCCTCTAAACCAGGGGTTCTCAAACTTGGGGTCAAGACCCCTTTAGGGGCCACAAGACACTGGAAGGAGGTCACCAGATCCTTTCAAGAAACTGAGAAGCCCATTTTGAGCCAATTTTGTTTATTTTTACTTTTCTTCTGCTACTACACCAAACTTGTCACATTTTAACCTATTTTCATCACTTTTTCTTGCCATATTTTTGCTCCTTTTAATGCATTTTTGCTACAATTTCTGCCACTTCTCCATCAAATGTCAATGCCTTTTCTGGACATTTTTTCCACTATCACAATATTTCCATCACTTTTAAATCCTTTCCATCACTTTTCCCATCTAATGTCACATATGTTGACCCATTATTGTCACTTTTAGCCTCTTTTCGTCATATTTCATGATTTTTTTTGCCAATTAAACCACATTCACAATTTGTCATGCACATTATTTGCCAGTTGAAACTATTGTTACTATAGTAATTGGTCCATTATTGACACTTTGAACCCTTTTTTACAACTTTTTTGTCAGTTTTTGTCCCCCCTATTTTGCAACTTTTAACCACTTTCTGTGTAAAATCCCATTTCACAACATTTCCACCATTTCTGGTCACTTTTAACCCATTTTATTTCTGATTAAAACAAGGATTTATATATTTCAGATGAGCATATATATTTTGGTGCAAATAATATAAAACTTCCTGGATTACACTGGATATCTTTAGGGTAAATAAATAAATGTGGTTACCACAGATTAATTCAACAATGGACCATCATTTTGCTGACTTTATGGATCAGGGGTCCCCAATCCTGGTCCTCAAGGGCCACTATCCAGCATGTTTTAGATGTTTCCCTCTTCCAACACACCTGATTCAAATGATGAACTCATCATCAAGCTCTGCAGAAGCCTGATAATGATCATGGTCATTTCAATCAGGTGTGTTGGAAGAGGGAAACATCTAAAACATGCTGCATAGTGGCCCTTGAGGACCAGGATTGGGGACCCCTGATGGACCCCAAAAATATCTCCCCTTTATTCCCCCTTATAGATGGCCCTGTCTCCACGACTGTTCTTCAATGTTAATATTGGGGCTCACGAACTAAAATTCGGAACATGATGTGAACATTCGCTAAAGTTATGCAATGTTCCTGCGTCTGTGCACTTCAAAACACAGGAACAGTGCGAGTCCGTGATAGCGCGCAGTGTGAAGTGATGCCCATGTTTCCCACTCATACCTGTGGCCATTAAAGAAAGCTTTGCTCTACGAAACAACAGCTCAGGTCTGAATTCATCAGAGAAATCTTAAAGGGAAATGTGGAGGTTAGAAAAACCGCCTCAGGCTTATTTTCCTAACGAATGGTGCCCTTTGGCAGAACACATGGGTTCGGGCATGACTTTAAATTCATCACCAAAGGAAAACTAAACATAGTGAAATAAAAGGATTTTTTTTTTTCAAAGTTAAAATAATGGAAAACTATTTTTTATTTTTTTTATTTTTTTTCCCGTAACTCAAGCTTTATATGGTTCAGAAACCAATTTACAGGAGCCTTGCCACAAAGGACCAAAAGGACTGAGGTGCAAATCCACTGTCCAGACAGTTCTTCATCGGTAATCCTCACAGGAAGGAAAGAAACCCAGTTCACCGTGGGTGGGTGGGTGTGTGGGTGGGTGGGTGGGAGTGGTGCTATGAAGCTGAAGAAAAACAAAAGGAAGAAACAGTAATGGTGCAGTGGTTGATAATCATATTCCTTCCTTATTTCTAAAGGATTTAAAAATAATTCAGCCATTTTTTTCTGCATACAAATACAGTATAAACCTTATGAATGGGACTTGATTAAAAACTAAATTAAGCTAATTAATTGGAGGAATTTTGACAAATTAATATACAATTAATTACTTTTAACGGACTATATTTGCAACGAAAGGCAATTTTTTTTTTGTTTTTTTAATTAAATGGATTGAGTTAAATGACAGACACATATCTTTTTTTTTTTTTTTACTTTTCTTTTCTTTATCTTTTTTTGTTATAAAGATTGGTATTGTTTGTTTAACATCAGTCTAACAATGGGCCTATGTGTCTGTATTCAAGAGTTCTTAGACTTTATTTAAATTCCAGCACCTTTATTGTCTTGATAATGTTTGTTTTACATTAAAAGTGAAATTTCCAGTACATTCAGAACCCTGGGAATTCTGGTAATGTTCCTGGCCCAAAACAAACAGGCTTACATTTAAAACAAACCCTCAGTCATTGGATTCCATTAGTTTTGTAAATAATTAATCTTAATTAACACATTATAAATTTCATGCTGAAGCCACTGAATACCAACATCTTTATTTAGACTTTCAGAATAAGAGAATAAAGGCTACACACACATACACACACACACACTCACCTTTTACTTTAACTGCTGTTTATGAAAAACATGTATACATCATAAGCGTTCATATCGAGTCAGAATGCATTAATACACATGCAAATAACAATTTTTTTGTAATTTTAAACCCAACAACTCATGCATCTTGAATGTCAATGTACTTATGAAAAAATGACTTCAATAGGGTAAAAATAATAAATGCTGTACATTTCCTTTTCTATAAATATATCAATATGCAATCTACTGTCAACTAATTATTGGTGACATTTGGGAACTGAAGATTGTGCCAATGTCTCAGTTTCATTCAGTTACCGTGCTGGAGAACCCAGATGATTGTAGACCGTAACCTGCTGTAACCGAGAATACATTAAAGTCATTTCTTTGCATGGCAACAGGTTGAATAAATATATATTTAAGTAGATGCTGAAGTTGTCTTCTATTGGTCCATTTCTTCAACCCTTTTTCCCCCATTCACATCAATGTGGGGCAGTGAGCATACAGTTGTTTACTAGAGCCAATCCTCTCCCTCAGGAGTGTCAGGTGTTTCCATGGAAAACATGGGATACTGGAAGTAACAGACCAATATTCCCAATAGGAAAAGGAAGCTACAGGGGATTCAGTAGCTGGGCAATAAATAAAAAAATGTATCACGGTATGTTTCATATCAGTCAATATTGCTAATTAATGATTGTTTGTTTTACATATTCAAAATGATGACTAGAAAAAAAGGCAAAATTTAAATACTATATCTCGATAATTTTTAACATTTAAGAAGAGTTCAACAAAACTATGGAAAAAAAAAAAAAAAAAAACACATATATAAAAATAAACTGTTCAGTGTACAAATATAATATATACATTAAATAAATGCTTAATCAAACAATAAATCAGTGCACACCTGAAGTAGAACTAAAATCTCTGACATGAAACAATATTAAGAAAATATTATGGGGGCAATTTTGGCATTTAAAAAGCACACAAATATAACTTGAATATTGTTTTTACTGTAGTATAAACCACTGCTGCTGAATCTTGTTCGTTTTATATCTGATGATGAGTTATATAAAGTTATGGTTGCTAAATATCTCTCAGATTTCCTATAATTAAACCAGATCAGGCTGTTGATTTAATCATGAATTATTTAAAGCAGTACTAACAGGATATTTTGGTGTAATAATCACAGTAGTTACATTACTGTCTGACGAGGCCAACTTTGTCTTGTTAACACGAGTTATATAATTTAAAATATTGTGTTTCACAAGTTGTGACGAATGAATAGTGACGTTAGTTTTATGTTTTGTTTTACACAACGTGTGACACAGCAATTTTGGCCCCAGGAACAAGGTCTTTGGGGCCATTCTTGGCTAAATTTTATGGCTAAATGCATGGGCGGAGATATATTTAAAACAGAATTAAATATATAGAATGTCTCGAGATTTGTGCCAACCACATGTAACACAAACAATAATCCAAAAAGGATTAGTAATATAATTGATAATGTTGACTACAAAAAATTGCATCACTGCATCGTTTAATGTTGCTTTCTGCTTCATTTTTGCTGTAATACTGTACAAGAACTGCTTCAATCCAAAATGCTGCTTGAAATGTTCAGCATCCTCTTGTTACTTAACGAAGAAGATAGTAAAGTTGCTCAAACTAAGCAGTGTTATTAGTTATGATGTTCTACATGAAATAGCATACAACACTCAATAGATGTTCTATATTATCTGAAATACGCTATATAGAGGAACACACTTGATGGCAGTTGTAAATCACTCATTTAGACACAGGTAGGAAATAATAAAGGGATTCAAATCATTTAAAAGTCCAACAACGTAGATTATAGGGGCAGCAATGCCCTCTCTGCTCCCCGATAACTGGCCACATGGCAGAGGTGAATGGTTTTAGTAAAGGTGAGAATTTAGATTCAGCACGAGTGCCACAAAATGTCAAAGTGTAGTGAAGTTTCCATTACACTACGGTTGGTGTTTTTTTTTTATTTTTCCTCTCTAAACTTGGCCTTTTGTAGAGCTTTGATCCATCTGCATAGACAGTCTGATTATGTTGGCAATCTCAAAGTTGGTTCTGTTTTTCGTCTGCACGGCGCTCGCCTCATTTTGCATGCATCGGGGTGCAATGCCCTTCAAGTGATGCTTGTTGCAGTCACATCTGTCAGGACCTTGGTGTTGCCTACACGCACATTTTCATTTGACTGTTAATGAGATGGCTGTGCAGATATCCTATTTGTGTCTGAAGCCTTTCTCCACACTGCGATCCTGCTGATTTCAACATTTACAACATGTCAAACTGTGTAAACACATTTTCAAAATGGCTTACGCTGTGTAAAATGTTATGTACCCTCAGTCAGAATCAGCATTTCAGCATAAACTCTACAGAGAGTGATTTTGAAGATTTATTTTTTTTTTCTTTTTTTTAATCAGAGAAAATGACATATAAGGGTCATTCTGTGTCATTTCACAAATGGCCCATGCACTTTGGTCTAAAAAAAATTCTGAAATTTTTACCATTTGTTTGGTGATTATTCAATAGGCCCACTGTACATTTTTAGTTTGATCAGATGAATAAGGGAAGTATGTGTCAATTTATAAGACACAGAAGAAATATACAATGGCCACATGTAAAGGATTTCCCATACCCACAAGTGGTGAAATAACCCAAAGTTGGAGTCCAAAATAAAAATGAACAAGTCAAATATAGAAAAAATGTTTTACATCCTAAGAAAGAGTCATTTTTATACTATAAATTAAAAGCCACATTTTTTTTCTTTCATTTCCACATGCAGTTATGGGCCAATGAAAATAGTAAAACATATATGTGACAAATCATTATGGATGTGAACGGTATAAGTACATACTGTAGCTCAAAGCTGATGAAATTACAGTGGGCTGAGGCATATGCTAAGGTGTTTACGAAAGGTTCTAGCCCTAAAGCCTGACAAACCTTTTTCCAATTTTGAGGGGCTGGCATGCCCACCAGATAGGATGTATAGCAGACCTTTTTATATGTTCTAAAAGAGGAGGTGGAACTGTATTACTATATCAAATTTCTGTTTCCTGTGTGATGTAGTTCCTGAAATACTGGAAGCTGAAAATGGAAGAAAAATAAGGATGAGCAAAAATCAACATACAATAAACACCACACTAACTTGTCCATATCTCAAGTTTGCAGTTTCCAATTGAATAAACAGGGAATAATTGGTATAATTGGTACGGAAAAGTATTTATCTGATCAAACTAAAAATGTACAGTATGCCTCGTGAATTATTAAGGAACAATTAGTAAAAAAAATTTTAAAACCGAAGTGCGTGGGATGTCCAAATTTTTTTGAAATGTCATGGAATGACTCAATAAAATACATATATATATATATATATATATATATATATAAAGTTTTTAAACCCACCCTGTTGTAGGTAAAGCAGCTTAAAAAAACATATTTTATGTGTATCACACTCAAATTAACGGAACAGCCCAAAATGTACAAACCACATTTTAGGCATTGTCCACACTGACTGTAGTGCATGAATAGTTACATGAAAACAAATACCTCACCATAGAAAGTTAATTGAGCAGAATACTTGCACCCATTGCTTTCATTAGTAATTAATTACACGTGCACAGTCAAAGTAAACCCAGTGGGTCACATTGCGTCTTACATGCTTTGACAAATGATGGGTCATCAATGAAAGGCTGTGGTCACCATTCCTCATTTGTCTCTGATGTCAGTGGATGATCAGACGATTGGACGTGCATGTCGATAACGAACAATGACGCCCTTTTGTCGATCCCGCTGGTGGCAAAGCAACGCGCGGCTGTGCGGCGAAAAAAAATCACTGAATAATCGTTATGCTTGGGCACTGTGGGGAATTAATAAAGTAGCAAATTGACTGGCTGCAATCAGGTCACAGTGTGCACTCTGGTGTCTCGTCCAAAGCCTCCGTGACGGACAGAGAATAATGTGTGAGTAAAGATTGAAATGCTGTGGATAGGAATCGTTGCTTTAATGAGTTAAAGGGCCCATGTTAAGCTAAATCGACTTTTCTGTGTTTTAAACATCATAAAAGTGCTTTTTGGGCTTCATACACATGCCCAAAGTGTTTTTTTCGTTAATTCCCTAAATTGTTAGACAGTGATTTGCTCTTTTCTTATGCTGCTTTCACACCGAATGCGTCTTCTGAGGCACTGGACGCGTCTGCCGCACTAAACGTTTCGCAGGATCAAAAAATGTCCCCAGTTCGCTTCATACGCATGTCTGAAGCGAAGCCCCGCCCACCAGAAACACATTCAACTCAGTGAGTTTCACTGCCTGCTGAAGCGAGGAGCTGCGCTCATTTTTCTCCTCTCAGAAACATAAACCACCAGTGAAAAAAGCCAGTGTGATTAGCGGCTAATGCTATCCTAGCTCAGTGCCGACTATCAAAGATGAACACTACAGAGAGAACTTTTATGCCGTGTCATACAGCTCCAGGTGGTCACACACAGCTTCTACTTCATGGACCGGTGTCTTTGTTGACGGCCTGACGTCATCGTCAACAAAGACGAAAGTGCGAATATGACAAAAAAACTCTTGCACGGTTACCGTTCTTGGCGCTAGGATCGGACCGCATCGCCGCACAGGAAACATTTTGCCTCTGGGACACATCTATCCATTGACTTTGTATGTAAACGCATCCGGTGTGAACGCAGCATTACTGCAAGGCGAGCCCAAACACCTCACTCCAATTTGATGACGCGTTCGCACTTTGATGACGAATTTTATGTGGGAAAACATATTTTAACAACTGTTAACTACATATGTGTAGTACTGTACATAGAACTGTAAAATGGTTAAAACCAAAACAGAAATACAGAAAAGTAAAAAACCAGACAAGCAGTGTTTTTCTGTTTTAAAATTGAATTTTCTGTTTGTGTGATATTTGGACATTTACAGGGAAACTAAGACGAGAGCTTCATGGATGAATCAATCAATTGGTATTTCTGTTTTGGTTTTAAGTCAGTAAAAGAAAAATAACCACACTGTTTACTTGGTATTTTCATTTGGTTTTAAAACGAAATAACCAAAGAACGAAGGGTACACAGATTAACAAAGATCTGTTCAGGTCAAATGAGCAGATCTCGGAACAGAGAAACAGAAAAACGCTGCTTGTCTGGTTTTTGATTCTGCTGTATTTATGTTTTGCTTTTAAGTCAATAAAACAAAATAACCATACCATTTATTTGTTATTTTGACTTGGTTTTAAAACAGAATAACCAAAGAATGAACAGTACACGGATTCAGACTCTAACCAACTGCAGACTGTTGTGTCGAGTCATGTCCTTAAAGCATTGCTATAGCATCAGCTCAGGATGTCTGTAAACACGTGTTATTCATTGTGCGTTCCCTGCAAACGCTCCTTCTCTGAGCCAAACGCACCGTGTGTTGTAATGAATGCAGTAAAGAACCACGCTCTAGTCAATATTTATGGGTTGGTAGTTAAACAGATTATGTGTGGTGTGAGTACAGTTAGCGCATGGCTAGCTGCTCGCTCTGGGATATTTTTCTGTCTCTCCGTGACACTTTTACAGTTGAGTCAGGCACTCGTATTCAGAATAAATGCTGAGCAACACTTTGATGTACGAATGGGATTGAACATAAGTGAGCTGCAAATCACTGTTTCTACAGAGCTGCGTTCGTTCCTCTGTCACCGTACGAGATAATGACTCTTTTCTTTGATAAAGATGCTGATTATCTTTAGCTATTCAATCCATAATGCTGCAACTTTTAAATGAATATACCAATAATCAGTGTCACTAAGCCTATAGAAAGAGATTTTTGTCTTAGACTTGTTTAAAAAAAAGAAAAAAAAGAAGTACCATGCTACTCATTGTGTGTCCGGAACACAAACAATTATCTCTTTGTTTTTGTCTCACTCAATACGCAAATATTGAAATATTACAATACACTTAAACTTCCAAAATAAGGTTAAAATCAGTCTGTTGAGATGATTAAATTGTAACTTTTAGACAGATTTTATAGGTGAAATAAAGCAATCCAAGATTTAAAAACATTAAAACAGACTATTAAAAAACATTGAATAATCTTTTTATTTTTTTTTTTTTTTTTTTTTTTTTTTTTTCACCTTGTTTGCACATGCTGTTGAAGGTTAACACTACAAGAAGTGCAATCTTTTAACAGCAATGCATATTTTATTATTGCAATTAAATAAATGAGTTTATTTCATTGCATAATTGTGACCATCACCAGCCCTCCCTAGGGAAGGGTAAATACTTTATTAAAGGGAGGATGTAAAAGAGAGAGGGCAGTGTTACACCAGGGTGAGGGGGGTGGGGGGGGGGGAGTTAACAGGGAGGAGGGATACAAGATAGGAAAACGAATGGGTGGGGAATAATCAATAAGTTTCAAGTGATGTGATGTGAAATTGTGGTTGTGTATATTGTGCTTATTGTTGTGTTATCAAGCCAGTCTGGTGACCAGTGTGCGGCTTAGGAATAATGGTGGTGGCTGTGAGCAGAGGAGGAAGTGAGTGGAAGTTACATAAAACAGGTATTTGGGAACAACGTGTCTATGGTTGAGCCCAGTATGAGTGTTATCCCACAGCCCGAGGCCAGTGCGTCCATGACAAATGTGATTCCAAGAGCCGCTACTGCAAAACCCATGAGCCGCCCCCGGGCCCGAAGAAGCAGTCGGGCCAGCAGAAAGAGCGAGAGATCTAGGGGCCCCCGGCGACCACCCCACGGCCAAGCAGCCCCCCGAACGCCCCCAAGGTCCCAAGCCGAGAGGCTGCCATTGCCCCCCCCATACACACCCGAAAAGCCCCCAAGGAGCCAAGGACCAAGCGCACCACGCCACCGACTCCAACCCCCAACCCCCAGGCCCCCCCAGCCCCCCACCCCCCCACCACCACCCACACCCCCGCGCCCAGCCCCCCGAGGGGAGGGCCCAGAGAGCCCCCCGCCCGAGACCCCAGCGGAGGAGCCAAAGCCCACGCCCAGCAGACGACCAGAGCCACGCCGAACAGGCAGCCGGCGGGCACCCGCCGGTGAGCCCAGAGCCAGCAAGGACCCGACCCCAGGCCAGGAGGACCCGGAATGGATGCAGCACCAGGAGCAGCCCGCCCAGGGCGAACGACCACACCCCAAGCCGCATAAGGCACCAGGGGGCCGCTGGGAGTCCCCCCGCCAGTCCCCAGGCACCCCAACCCAGCCCCCCCGGGCGCCCCAGATGCTGATGCCGCCCGCGCCACGAGCTTCAGTTCTTTAAAGCCAGGGCCCCCTCCAGAGGCCAAGCCAGACCGCCCCGCCGGGATGTGGCCCCCTAATCCCACCCCGACACTCTGCCTCACGGGGGACTGCCCAAGCAGGGGCCGCACCAGAAGGTATGCAAGGGCGCGGCACGCGCCACCCGCCCCAGAAGACCCCCGCCAGGACCGGCCCGGCCAGCCGGCCAAGCACCCCGGGCCCCAGGAGTACCCCCAGGGACCAGGACCCCCCAAGGGCAAGCCCCCGGGCCAAGCCCCCCGGGACGCGCCCCCCACCCCAGCCCAGGTCCCGGCCACAGCCCAGCAGGACCGCACAGCCCCAGACGGCACAAGGCCAGCAGCCCAGGGCCCGCCGCCCCCCGGACAGCGCAAGCCACGGGGCAGCGCCCCCCGCCGGCCCGCGAGCAACCGGCGACCCCCACCGCGGGGACGGAGGCACCCCATCGGCACACATCCAGCGCGGGACAGCAGCCCCCAGCCAAAGATGCCCCGGACCCACCCACCAGTCCGCAGATGGCAGGACATACCCACCAGGCGGCCGAAAGCAACCTCAACCATCGGAACAGCTAACGCCGCCCCCCCAGTAAACAGCATCATCCCGAGGCGCCAAACAACCCTGCCCCAACCCCGGTGAGGACACCAGCACCCCCCCAGCACACCCACCCCCCAAACCGGCGAGGCAGGCCGCCCCGGGCCCGCACACGCGGGGCCCGCCCCCAAGGCCACCAGGAGACAAAGCAAGCACCAAGCCACACCCAAGGGGGAGAGGCACCCCCGCGCCCCACCCGGCCGACACAGCCCGGAAAGACCCCGCAAGGAGAAACCCCGGCAAAGCCCCCCCGAGACCCACCGCCACGCCCGACCGCACCATCTTGATGTGCTTTTACTCTATGCAGTGGCCCAGCCACCAACAGAGGGGCCAGGCCCCCACCGGAGAGGCCCAAATATGTGTACCAACCCACCACCCTGTTATGGTGCCTCTCCATTCCCCAATGGAGAGGCACTTCCCGATCCCCTGTGTGAATGTGTGTGTTTGGTGAATGTATGGGGTGTAATTAAAAGAAGGGGGATGGAGGGGAGCGGTGCTCCCCCTCCAGCCTCTGTGGATTTATGTGTATGTGGTGTAATAGGCCGGAGGGTGTAAATGATGATACACCCTCCGGGGGGTGACATGTTGAGATGCGATTAAAATTGGAGGGATTAGTAGGGCAACTAGAGGTGGGAGGGCCGCCCCCACGCCACTACATAGTAACACAGGTGGCGGGCCCCTCCACCCCCAGCCCCACCATCCAGCCCCCCAAGGGTTGGGTATTGGTGTGTGGTGCATTTAGTGAGTGAGCCAGACCAGCTGGGAGTGGGGTGAAGTGAACATGTAGGAGGCCTGTCCAGTGTGAGCCGGGCCCGTCCGCGTGGCGGGCCACGCGAGAGGGTAGATGGCGCAGACGGGCAAGTGGCACTGCGGGCCCCGGAACAGCACAGCCGGAGACCCCCCCCCACGGCACCCCCCAGACCGCGCCGGCCCCGCGGAGCACGGCGACACCCCCCACCCCCGGGTACAGCCAGGCACCAACAACATCCCCCGGCGCCCCAGGGGGCGACCCCCGCCGCCCGCCGGCCCGGAGCAACGCCACCCCGCCACCAAGGGGAGCGGCCGAGCAGGGGGGAGGCCCATGCCCGCACCAGGGCCAGCACAGGCCCACCCGGCGCCACGATACAACACTCTCCACCGGGAGGCGGCCCCGGCCCCCCCGACGAGAGAGGACGCCATCCACCGCCAAGCAGGGCCATCCCGCCAGCCACGGACCGGCAAGCCAGAGTACCGAAGCACCCCCAGCCCGGAACCGCCCCCCCACACCAACGGCGCCAATAGAGCCCCCCCCCCCCCCACGGAGGCAATCCCCGACGACCCACACACCGGCACGAGACACCCCCCGACGCCAGCACACCCCGAACAACAGCGGGCCCAAGGCCACCAGCCCCGCCCCGCCCAAGGCTGCGCAGCGCCGCCACGAGCCGCGGCCGGTCCCCGGGCAGATGGCCGGAGAGCACCTCCCCGGACACGTAGCCCAAGGATCCGCCCCCGGGGCACCCCCGCCCGGAATCGCGCCCACGGCGCCCGGTGCACCCAGCCAGCAGACCAGCCAATCCCAACGCGGATCCACCGGGCCAGGAACCACGCGCCGCGCCCCCGCACACCCGCCCAATACGACCCCCGGGGAGGCCCCATAGCACCCCTCACCCCACCCCCTAGCCATAACGTCCACACCCCGGCCATCGCGGTCGTACAAAAAGCCCCCGAGGGGGCCCCGCCTGGCTCGCCGCGCAAGCGACATCCCTAGCAAAGGTGCGCCCCAGGGAGCCAAGCCAAGGACCCGCAAGGGCCAACGGAGCAACCCACAGCCACACCCCGCCACCCAGCAACCCAGGAGGCAATCGCCGACCCCGGGCAGCAGCCACCCCCAAAGCTACCCCCACCCCGGATCCCCCCGGACCGGAGCCAAGGACCCCACCACCCCAGGCCCCCCAACGAGACCACCCCCGAGCCAACCCACCCGGCACGGCACCGCCCGTCCCCCAGGCGGGAGCCACAGCCCCCCCACCAGTGCCCCAGGCCAACGGGAGCCCCCCAAACCCAACCCCACAGGATGGCGGGCGCAAGAGCAAAGGAGGAGGAGGGGGGAGGACGAGACAGGGGGACAGGGAGCAAGGGGAAGGAGCGGCAGGGGAGCACGCAGGGCCCCAGCCCCAGAGACCAGCCAGATGCGCATGCAAGGGGCAACGGCGCCAAATCAAACAGCCCCGGGACCCCGTGAACACCCAGAAGGAATGCACACCCGTGCTGAGGCAACAAGGCACCCCGGCAACCCACCCCAGCCCCCCTGACCAAGACCACCCCAGAGGCCCAAGGCGGCCCCGGCCTACAGTTGGGCTAGTGCGTTAGTAAAGAGTGGTGCTGGCAGTCGCTTGCAGGCTAGATCATCAGGCTTTTAAAAATTTAGATTTAATGCAATTAAAAAAGGAGTCCAACGCTCCTCAAAGCACGTTATTTTTTTTTGTTTTCTGAGAGCAGACATCTTTTCCATGGAAATAAATTCTGTGAGGAGATTTTGCCATTGGTTTATGTTTAAGGATTTTTTGTCTTTCCAATTTAGTAATATTGTTTTTTTTGCAATGGCTAGTGCCGCAAGGATTGATTGTGATTGGTTTGCTGGAGGTTGAAGCATTGTCAGGTCTCCAATCAAACAAAGATTTGGAGATAAAGGAATTCTGTAGTCCAAAATGGAGGACAGTTTTTCAGTGATTAGAATCCAAAAGTGTTGAACTGGGGAGCAAAGCCATAAGGCATGTAAATAGGAATCCGCTGTATTCTGGGTGCACTGAGAGCAGATGTCTGTTGCTGAGAAGCCCATTTTATGCATTTTCTGTTGGGTAATGTGGGATCTGTGGAGGACCTTGTATTGAATTAGCTGAAGGTTTGTGTTTTTTGTCATCTTAAAAGTATTACAACAAATTTCTGCCCAGAAATCAGTGCTCGGGGTGATTGAGAGTTCGGCCTCCCACTTCGCGATTGGTAAGTAATTACAGTTAGTGTTCGAAAGCGCTCTGTATATTTTTGAGAGTTTTTTTGATTTTGTTGAGATTTTTTTCATATATATAGCCAGTTCTGGAGGTTGTAACGTAGTTAAGTCTAGTGGAGTGGTTTTCTTTATTGTCTCTGTTACTTGTAAGTACTGTAGAAAGTTACTTTTATTTATATCGAATGCTTGGGTTAGATTATTATATGACCTGATCTTGTCATTTTCAAAAAGGTCTTGGAGATGAGTGATTCCACTCTCTTCCCATGTCTTCAGATAGAGTGGTGTTTTTTTATTTTTAAAGTCGGGGTTGTGCCAGATTGGAGAGAGTATACTAGTTTTTAATTGGCTATTTGTGATGTCCAGGGCTTTCCACCATGCAGTCAGTGTGGAGGCAATTAGTGGGTTTTTAAAGCAGTTGTGATGTTTGAGGGTCGCAGTGATAAAAGGGAGATCAGAGAGTTTAATGTGTTTGCAGTCTAACTGTTCTATTTCTAGCCAGGTGTTGTAGTATTCTTTTGGATTTAGCCATTCTGTTAAATATAGTATTTGGTTTGCTAAGTAATAATGCATGAAATTAGGGGCTTCTAAACCACCCTCGTCTTTGTTTTTTTGAAGGGTAGAAAGGCTTATTTTAGGTTTTTTATTTCTAGTATAGAATTTTGTAGTTGTAGAATCTAATCTTTGAAACCATTGTTTTGGTGGTTTCAGTGGTATCATTGAGAACAAGTAGTTTATTTTTGGTAAGATTTTCATTTTAACTGAGGCTATCCTGCCAAGTAGTGAGATGGGGAGATTGTTCCATCTCCGCAGATCTTCTGTGACTTTGTCCAACATCGGATCATGATTTAGTTTAATTAATTCATTTAAGTTTGGTGATATATTTAAGCCTAGATATTTAATTGTATTTGTGGTGGAGGGGTGTTGTGGATTTTGGTGTTCAGGATTCCAAGAGTTTTTTGTCAAAGGGAGGATTGATGATTTTGTCCAGTTAATGGAATAGTCTGATAATTTAGAGAAGCTGTTTATTAGATTAAATACTTCCTCTAAAGAGGATTGCGGTTCTTCCAAATAGAGTAAAATGTCATCCGCGTAGAGATTAATTTTGTGTTCTGAGATGGATGAGTGGATTCCTTTAATAACAGAGTTCTGACGTACAGCTGCTGCGAGAGGTTCAACGAATATTGCAAAAAGCAAAGGTGAGAGTGGACAGCCTTGTCTGGTTCCCCTCTGCAGTGTGAAGCTTTGGGATGTTATTTTGTTTGTGGTTACTGAGGCCTTAGGTTTATTGTACAGGGTGGAGATCCATTGTATGAATGATTCTCCGAAGCCAAATTTGCCAAGGACAGTTAGGAGGAATGACCAGTTTACTCTATCAAATGCTTTTTCTGCATCGAGTGACAAGATTATTGTTTTCTTTTTAGAGTTCTGTGCCATGTTGATCACATTAAACAGTCTTCTCACATTGTCTGTGGAGTGTCTATTTTTAATAAAACCTGTCTGGTCTTGGTGTATAATTGACTGTACTACTTTCTCTAACCTGGATGTGAGTGCTTTGGAAATAATTTTTAAGTCTGTGTTAATAAGTGAGATGGGACGATAGCTTGAGGGTAATATGGGGTTTTTGTCTGGTTTAAGTAACAATTTAATGTTCGCTGTATTCATGTGACCTCCTACATGCCCTTTATTTTTGATCTCTGTTACTACTCTGAAAAATAGTGGAGCCAGCATTGACCAGAAATGTTTAAGGAATTCAGCAGGGATCCCATCTGGACCTGGTGCTTTGCCTGTTGACATGCTATCTAAAGCATTTTGTAATTCTTGTAAGGTTAATGGTGAGTCTAAGGTGGTTTTCTGATCTATAGTGAGCTGTGGTAGGTTTAGTTTATTAAGAAAGGTTTTAATATCTTCAGGGTCAGGGTTTAAATTTGATGAGTATAAGTTTTGATAATAATCATGAAAGATGTTATTAATGTCCTGAGGTAAGTTTAAAGTTTGACCTGCGTTATCAGAAATTGCTGCTATAAAGGAATTTTCTTTATTATGTTTGAGCTGATTTGCTAAATATTTGCCTGATTTATTATTGTAGTCAAAGTTTTTGTATCGTAATTGTTGCAAAATGAAGTCGGTTTTTTTAGATAAGATGATATTCAGATTAAGTTTTGTATTTTGGAGTTTTTCCCATAAAAGTTCAGAAGGGTTAGCTGCGTATTCTTCCGTAAGTTCTTTGATCTTTTCTTCAAGTGTTTTTTCTGCTATCTGTTCCTGTTTTTTCTTAAAAGAAGAGTATGATATAATCTTCCCTCTAATGACAGCCTTGCCAGTTTCCCAGAGTAAGGACGGTGATATTTCCGGGGAGTCGTTTGTCAATAGAAAGTCCTCCCATTCTTTTCTTATAATTTTTTCAAATTTACTGTCATTAAGTAATGAAGTGTTAAAGCGCCATAGAGAGGATACTTTCTGATTAGAGTCACACTGCAGGGTGAGGGATATTGGGGCATGATCGCTAATAATTATAGGATGTATTTTAGATGACATCTTATGTACGATGGAATTATTTGAAAGAAAAAAGTCAATTCGGGAGAAGGATTTATGCACGGGGGAGAAGAAGGTATATTCTTTTTTAGTTGGGTTATTCAGTCTCCATACATCTCCTATTCCAAGATCTTCCATGTAATCCATTAATACTTTAGCAGATCGAGATGGTTTTGTATTTGAGCACTTACTAGATCTGTCCAATGATGTGTTGAGCGCCAGATTGAAGTCACCTCCGATGATTAGAGACGAGTCTGCAGAAAGGTCTGAAAGCTCTGAGAAAATTCTATGGAAAAAATCAGGGTCATCATTATTGGGGGCATATAGATTAAGAATTGTGAAACATTTATTATAGATTACTACTTTGATAATAATATATCTACCCTCTGGGTCTATGACGGAGTTGATTATGTTAACGGGTAACTTTTTGTTGAGAAGAACCGAGACTCCTCTTTGTCTGGAATTGAAACATGAATTATATATCTTGTTAAAATTTGAATCTGTCAGGGATTTTTCTTCTGATTTAAGTAAGTGAGTTTCTTGAAAGAAGACAATGTCTGCATTTAATCTTGATACATAGTCAAATATCTTAATCTTTTTAGCCTGTGAGCGAATGCCACGCACATTCCAAGAAGTTACTGTAAACTGATACATAGAATGAGGTGAGTGTTAGTCCATACAGGTGTGAGCATAAGTGAGAATCTGTGAGCATTTGTGCACTGTGTTGTAAAAAGCTTGGATGCAAGGAAATAAAGAAGAGGAGACATATTTATCATGCGATAGCACCACGGGGTAAAGGACTGGATTGAATAGGTTAGTGAAAAGCACAAACATACAATGACAACAACCAATATCAAAAGAGTAAAAGGAGCAAGGGGTAATTATAGGAGGTATAGGAGGTGGGGGGTGTTGTGGGTGTTGAGTGAGTGTGAAAGAAAAAAAAGAGTGAGGGGTTCGAGACGAGTGAGTTGACATGAGGGTAGAGAGTGTCCTGTGAGAGAGTACGTGCCAAAAAGTGTTTACCAAAATCTAAGCCAATATGTAGCATACATACAAACATACATACACATACGTGTCTATATATACCTATCCATGTTTTTATTTTAGTGTTATTATCTTTATGTATTTATTTATTTTAATTATTATTATTGTTATATATATATACATATATTTTTTTAATTTATTATTATTTTTTTTTTATGGAGTTATCATTATTTTATATATATTTTCTCTATTTATATATATATATATATATATATATATATATATACATAATAATCTTTTTAAAGTTAAGAAAAAGTTTTTTTTTTTTTTTTTTTTTTTAAAGTAACAAAAACCTTAAGAAATACGATTTAAAAGCAAAATTTTAAACTGTTGGTATCAGTATCATGTCAGTGTCATATGTTGCATTTTATTTTTAACCAATGGGTTACATACAGTACACTTCAATATTAATATTATATGTTATATATTTTATATTTAAAATCTAATTGTTGACATTTGTGTAGTAAATAGCATATATTGTGATATAGAAAATTAATTTAAATTTTGCCACACTATATTTATCATTTAGAATATAATTGATGAAATTTGTGGAGTAAATATTTAATCGTGTATTATTAATATTATGTACAAGCATGTTTATGTACTGTATATATGTATGTATGTAAATGTGTGAATGTATATGTATACATTGTATCTTTGCTGTGCGTGTATAAACTGTACATATAGAACTTTGTGCAGAATATGTATTGAATGTGTATTGTAAAACTAGTAACATTAGTTTCCTAATTATTATAATAATGCTTTTTTTTTAAAATATTATCTGGAGAGCGTTGTTTTGTTTTTGTGATGGGGTACAGGTATGTATAATTATTTACTTCAACCTACACCTGATTAACTGGGCAAATGAGTGTCGTTTGTTCTGTTTTTTTGTTTTTTTGTTTTTCTGAAAACTGCCGAAATAAAATTCTAATTCAATTTAATATTTTACAACTGAATAAAATACATAAGAAACAAAATAAAAGACCCTCGATAAATCTAACAAAAACAAGAAAATCTATTTTTTAAGAGCAAAAAATCTTAAAAATAAGCATATGAATAGAATATGAACCCTTAATAAAGTCAATAAAAACTAATTATGAGCTTATATCAGGATTTTAAATGCAGACTGATATAATACGATCAGGAAACCCTAAATAAATACAAATAATCACAATGGGTCACATTAAGACTCCTTCATGGTGTGGTCAGTGAACTTGGTTGAACTTTGAGTTTACTCTGATTGTCATCTTTCAAATGGTCAAGGATGCTTTTCTCACAAGTGCTTTTACACATTTTTTGAATCAATTTAAAACCCCTTCGCTCCCTAACCACTTAACTAGGTGAGTTTGGATTTTCCCACTTTTGACATTTCTTTGTGTTTGAAAACACAAACAGCTTCCGCTGCCTCTGCCCTTCTGTTATAAACTGAAAAAGAAATGTCATGGAAGAACTTCAGAAGAAGCACACTTGGCCAAGGTGGAGGGTCAGGTTGAATTTGTTAAGCTCCACTGCTTTTAAAACATCCTCACCTTGTTCACCCCAAAGTGCTTTTCTCCTCTGAAAAGGTGAGAAAGTCCAATTTTATAAAAGGCAAAACTAACAAACAACCAAACAAGTTATATATTACCATATATTTAATATAAAAGTCATTTGCACAAGCTCACAAGCCTTTTTCTGTTTTTATTCAGTCTGTACTTTATTACAGGGGTGGACTGGGACAAAAATACTAGCATTTTCTGTCCTGACCAGCCCATTACAGTAAGCCGTTATTAAGTCAGTGACACTCAACATGCAGCTTTTATGACTTAATTCTAATTAATATTCCCCCAGAACACCTTAAAAGGGAGACATTTTAACCCCTTTTATCTATTGACTATTTTGCAACTCTTTTTGTCCCATTTTTGGTCCTTTTTAAAAAAGTTCTCACACTTTTTTCAGACTTTGGCCACCTTAAGCCAATAAATATCCCCTTTTTTCAATTTTTTGTCCATTTTTGCCAGTTTATTTTGACACTTTTATCCAATTTTTATCCTTTCTTGAATTTGTGGGCCACTTTTCATCCAAATAAGCTCACTTTTCCCCAATAAATACCACTTGTTTCATTTACTCCCTACATTTTGCCTCTTTTTGTTCCACATTTTTTGACGTTTTTCACTATCGTTTACCACATTTTGCTCATTAAAGTGACACTTTGCCAATGATTACCACCTGGTTGCTCTTTATTTCCCCATTTTTTGGCAACTGTTGACTGCTTTTCACTCATTTTAGTCACTTTTCACTGTTTTCTTGCCACATTTTTGCCACATTTGGACCATTTTTGGCCACTTGTTAACATATCCGCCTCCACTCGCTCTTCAAAAAAAAAAAAAAAAAATGTAGCAGACCAGACCGGCCACACAGGACGATACCCAGTACAACCCTGACATAAATAGATGACATATGAAGCCTGACCTGAGCCTGTGTAAAATATAGACATTAAGGACAAATTGAACCTAGCTTGTCTGGCCCTGTTGGGTTCGGGTAAAGATCTTCAGCTCTAATTAAAGTTGCCTTGTCAGGTTAGACAAACTTACAAATAAGGCTAGGATAGCTCCTGTCTCATCTATTATATCAGTGGTTCCTAACCCCCATGTTTGTTGTAATGTGTTAAAATTAGCCAGGGTTAGATGGGCCAGCTCATTTATTTTTATACTGCATTTTATATTTACATTGGAGAAAGTGAAAGCATATAATATGTGTTTAAGAATGTGTGTTATGTTTTAATTTGAAAAATAATATTTAAAAATATATATTTTCAATTGGTGTTATGTTTTTATCAACTACTAGACAATTCAGGCAACCCCATTTGAATTCCAGATGATCCAGTGGTTGAAAAACACTGTATGATACTGTATAATTCTATTACAACAGAGGTTCTCAACTTGTGGGTTGGGACCCAAAATTGGATTAAGTCCGAAAAAAAAAAAAAATTTTAAAAATGAACAAGAAGGAAAGAAGATTTTCTATATTTTTTAATATATTTTTTCCCTTTTTTTTTTAAATGGTGATTTTAGGTTTACTGGAATTTAGAGATAAAAAACTTCAGTCTAGTCACGAAATTAAAACAGTCAAACGAGCATTGACAGTTTTCCTGTTATTATTCCTTATGTTCTGTAGCTTTGGTGTGTTATTCTTTATTATCTCAACAATAAGCTGCTCTATATTTTCATTTATTTTTATTGAACTTGAGGTTTTTCTTTAGTTTAAGTTCTGGCTCCTTATTTGAACGTGAGGTTTGGTCATAAAACACAGTTGAGAATGATGCATTACAAGGTATTAATATAAAAGTTGAGTACTTTTTGAATATGACAAGGTATATTATGAATTCTTGCCCTTTTTTCTGTTGCGATAAATCACAGGTTGTATTCACACAACAATAAAACACAATCTGCTTTTTCTCATGTCCTTGCCAGGTTTTTGGGGACACTCCACCTCTCCAGGTCCATGTGAACACAAGTATTGTGGCTTGGGACGTCATTGTGTGGTAAACCATGACACGGACCAAGGGGAGTGCAGGTGCTTGGATTACTGCAAACCACGCTACAAACCGGTCTGTGGCTCAGACGGGAAGCTGTACCAGAACCATTGTGAGCTTCACCGGGCCTCGTGTCTCAAAGGCCACAGGATTACCATCATGCACAGCGAGGAGTGTTTCTACAAAGGTAAGAGCGTTTGTGGCCCCCCAGCTTCCTGATAAACGTTTATCTTGTTTATGTTGCAGCAGGCCATTATGAGTCCAGTTGGCGCGCAAACAGATTTTAGCGATCTAAAGTGGTTTCCAACTGCATCTGCTATATGTGAAGTATTGAAAAACATCAAGAATTTAAAAACCATTTGTCTAATTTTTTTTCTAGCAAACATACTGTATACTGAACAGGAAACTAAATCAATAGCAGTGCTTACACAGTAAAGTAGGTATATGTTCAATAAGCTTTATTTTAAAGCAGAGGCTCTCAACCTTGTGGTCAGGAGCCAGATGCTTTTAAGTAATTATTATTAACTAGTACAGTGCCTGTTGGAGTATGTATTCATATAGTGGGAGCTTAAGTAAAGTTGTCAATTATGGCCAAATGAGTATATGTTTGAAGGTTGGCTGTACAAAGAGCTGTACAGACTGTACAGTAACTGAATGACTCTATAATAAAAGTAACTCATTACCAAGGAAAGTAACTATTTGTGTTACTGTTAAAAAAAAAAAGTTGCTATATGTCAAAGAATTCACATTTTTTAGATGCGTGTGTCGTTTGAGTTGCTTACAACGGATGTCTACAAAGTCTTCACTCCTGGATATAATGAACACTTCACATGCACGTTCTTGTCTTTGACCACAATTAATTTAAAGTAGTGTTTGTATCGTCACCTTAAAAATGCCAACTTTTCATCAGATTGCTCCACGCTCACCATCACTGCTGCTTCATCAAATCTGTAGTTAGTGTGTGTGTGTGTGTGTGTGTGTGTGTGCTGGCACATGAGTAAAAACACTAGCTCTGATTGGCTACCATGGAACATGACGCCGCCTTAGCCAATCATAATCGCTCCCCTTGTTTTTACCCACCTCCTCACTACAGCTGAGTAAGAAGCCGGGGATGCTTTCGGATCACAGTTTATTCAATCAGTGCATGTAACGCACTGCATTTAACGCTCAGTAACGATAACGGCGTCGTAACGGCGTAAAAAGTAACTAGTTAGATTACCCCATTCATGAAAAAAAACGCCGTTATTTTAAACGCCGTTATTCCAAACACTGGTTATAAAGGGGTATATGTATGATCTATGGAACGTGCACATGATAAATTGAAAAATAAAGTTTGCACCAATGTGGCGGTTTTGGAAGAATCAGATAAAAGACACATAAATTAGTACAAATAAAAATATTTATTTAGCATTCAACATTTGTTAGTGCAGGTGTGCTTATCACGTGTGTGTGTGTGTGTGTGTGTGTGTGTGTGTGTGTGTGTGTGTGTGTGTGTGTGTGTGTGATATTATAGTTAATGCTGTTTATTGTAGGTGTTAAGGTGCAGCACGCATGCGCTCATTTTGTGACTCACATCGGGTTGAAATCATAGATCATAAAAAGAATGGAGGAGACAAGCTTCCGGGGAAGTTAAACTTTTTTTTAGAGCTCCCCCTGCTGACTGGCTGCAGTATAGGTCATTAGCCCCGCCTCCTCAATGATAAGGATGGGATGTGGGTGAAACTGTAAAGTTAAAATATTTGTCACATACATTTTTTTCAAACCTAAACTTTGCAGTGATAATTTTTCTGTGAAGTTTGTTTTAAATAAATTATTTGAGGTTGAAAAACAGGGATTTGGCGTCATTTATGACAATGATTGACAGCCGATGATTGGGCAGTACTCAAAATGGACCAAATAAGTGAGACTTGAATTCTTTGCTGGTATATCAGTGTGAGTGCTGCTGCTCAGAAGGCCCCCACCCCCTCCGGTCTAACCCTTCATCCGGTGTAACCCATGTCGAGTCTGCTGTGATTTCAAAATAAAATGAGAATAAATGTGTTGAAAAGTAATCATCAAATAAGTCCAATAAAAAAACGAACAGACACTGCGTCAGGGAGATATGCGCTCCACAAACAGACAGACAGATGGTCCTTGCTTTAATAGATAGATATTTTCTGAGCAATTTAAACCCATTTTTGTTTATTTTTACCCTTTTTCTGAAACTACATGAAACTCAAATTTTTAACCTATTTTCATCACTTTTTCTTGCCATATGTTTTCTTGATTTAATGCATTTTTGCTACATTACTTTCATTTCTGTCACCTCTCCAACTTCAATGGCTTTTCTGCACATTTTTCCAATTTCAAGACATCTTTGGCACTTATAAACCCGTTCCATCACTTTCACCAACATCGCATATGTTGACCCATTATTGTCAATTTTAACTTATTTTCCCCATATTGCATGCTTATTTTTGCCAATTTATTCACATCAATGATTTGTCATGCCCATTATTTGCCAGTTTAAACTAATTGTTTCGACAGTTTTTTTTACCACTTTTAAGCCAATATTGACACTTTGAACCCTTTTTACCACTTACAATGGAAACTTGCTCTAATTTAAAGGACCAATATTTGATATTCTTTATGTATGAAAAAAAGATCATCTAAAATACTTGGATGTTATGTTTGTATGGAACAAAGTCAAGCAGCAGTAACACATATGTGAGTCATTGGTACTGAATGAAACCAACCAACACATAATTATTTGACATGATGGTGTTTGTGCCTAAACTGCACGCAATGTGAAATGAAGGCTTTGCTGTAGTGTCGGCATTAGAATCGTGTCATGGAAAAATAATGATGATGCTGTTGAAACCACGTGGGAGTAAAACCCAGGAGCAAACATGAAACACAGCAGGAGTGTTCCCAATCTTCTCTACACGATGAGGATGAGGATTTTTAGTGTGCGCTCAGAAATGTCACAACACAAACTGCGAATAAAAAGATGAAAACAAATCAGTGTTGATGATGTGGGTCAAAAAGTCAATGTCCAAGCAATGTTGGTTTTCTTTAGTTTATTCCCTTACAAAAGTTCTGACAAATTGGCGTTTTCTCATGTCACTCAAAGTTCCAGGTAAAAAAACATTTACCTTCCCGGTGCCAATCGCCCCCCCCCCCCCCCAATATACCTGCTCCGCTAATGAAGTATCACCTGGTGACATCAGCATGTAGAATTTACCCAGCAAACTACTAAATTAAATAAATCCCACAAAGAGAAACAAATTTATTCTGAAATAAACAATAATTTAAAGCTGCAGTGTGTAGAATTGTGAGACTTGTATAGAAACAACCACGCTCCCCTTTCCCTCCCCTCCCTGTTTTCTCAATAGAGACTAGTGACAAATATAGGGACTTTTTCTTGTGTTATAGCCCATGGAGCACTTTGTAAAAAGATCTCTGATTGGCTAAAAAGTTATGTTATGCTCGTGCATTGCTAAAGGTCTTATATAGGGCCAAGAGAAGGAGAAGAGGTTGAATCAGAACACTTCGAATTACAATATGATCAAAGGTCAATATGTTAAGGTAAAACATTTAATTAAATCTAGAAAATAGCTTTTAATTTTTTTGTGCTGCTTTGTGTATTTATTTATTTTTTCATTTTGTGTGGTGACTTTGGGGGCCACGCAAAAATAGACCGAGGGTTACTAATGTCTGATGTAGGTAATGATTATGGTTTTGCAAAATGGGAATTCAACATTAGGTAAGCATTGGAGTAAAGCACCCAGTATAAGCGTAGTCATGGAGCTCTGTCTGAAATGCATAGCTCAGTTTAGTGACAACACCAGGTGGTAATGCTCATACAGTATTTCCCCAGAGTGGGCTGACTGCTCTCCACATTGATTGTATAAACACACCAATTATTCTCACTCCCCTGGAACACAGCCTTTTTCCCTCTTGTAATGTGAGGTATCAGTGAAGTAAAAGCTCCTGACACTCCTTTAGCTTGTGTTGGGTTACAGGATCCGGCCACAGAAACACTCACAAGTCAGCGTTGTTGTTATATTATAAAACATCGCCTCTGCATTGATTCTACAGAGTTTCTACGTGTGCTTGTTAACTGTGAAAAAGAAGTTTCCCAGAAGGGCGAGGTTTTGTTTGTGGAGCCACATACAAACATATAGGAAACTCTTTGTAGTTTTTCATGCACAGAGATTGTGAAGCAGCACTTGCAAAGTGTGCAAAGGTGTTGCTGTTGTTGATGTTCTCCCACTGAAGCGTTGGGCTTTGAGTTGAAGAGAAGTGTCGCTACAGGTACTAAAACTTCAGATTTTTTGTGTGATTTTTCCAGCGATACAAAAGCCAACTCACAAACTGACTCTGTAACAAACAGAGGTGCAAAGAGTATTCATATATTCTACTCAAGAAGAAGTTCTGTTACTTGATTGAAATTCTACTCAAGCACAAGTACGAGTAAGTCATACATAAAGTAGCTCAATTACATAGTACTCAAAGTAAAAGTCACTAGATACTTTTACCCCCCACCAAGTGTGGACTGGCCATCTGGCATACCAGCGAGTCGACCCAAACTGGGTCGGTCTGGTCGGCAACGTTTTTTTTGTTTTTTTGGCGAGCGAGTGGAGGCAGACATGGTAACAGGTGACCAAAAATGGTCCAAAAGTGGTAAAAACATGACAAAGGAGTGTAAAATGGGCCAAAAGTAAAGAGTGGCCAAAAAATGGGCAAATAAAGAGGAACCAGGTGGTATATAATGGCAAAGGGTAGCTTAAATGAGCAAAATGTGGTAAACAATAGTAAAAAATTTAATTTTTATTGAGCTTATCTTATTTGGATGAAAAGTGGCCAAAATCTTTTAGGAACGGTAGCTAAGTCCAAGAATAGTGTCAGAACTTTTTGAAAAAGGGCATAAATGGGACAAAGGAAGTTGCAAAATAGGTATAAAGGGGTTTAAAACTTTCGACCCTTTTAAGGTTCTCTGGGGGAATTCTAATTCAAATTAAGACATAAAGAGCCACACGTTGTGTTTCCCTTGCATTGAGTAAACTTATCTTGTATAAACCTAAAAAGGAAAACACCAAATCTTCATTTATTTTCCACAAAGATATCTGTATAAAATAAAAGGTTTGTCAAAATGTACAACTATTTAAAAAATAAAATAAAACCGGAGAATTGTATTTATTTTAAATTGAATTAATTGGCGCTAAGTATAGCAACATTTATGATCTCTAAAACAGTGCCATGCACGTAACAACATAACATAGAAACCCCAACCTGAACCATAGAAAGTGGCAGGGCTTTGATCAGAAACTGCGCAACTACGAACATATGGATTATGTTCAATGACACCATGAAACGTTAATAAAAAATAATCACAAAAAATAATAATTTACTGAGTAACATTTGGGTCTAGAAATGTAAGAAATTTACTTTTACTTTTAAAACGTACTTAAATACAAGGAAAATGACTGATTTGAAAATACACTCAAAAAAGTACAAGTACCCACAGAAGCAACTCAATTACAGTAACGTGAATACTTGTAATCCATTACTTTTACCTCTGGTACCAAGCCAATGCTAATAAATCAAAACATCGGTTGGAACCTAATCACACCTAATGGCATTTGAATCCATGCTTATCTGGTCAAAAACAGTCTTAATCAGCCTTTTTCATGTGCCTTGTCCAGTCGGACCATCTCCTCTCTCTCAGCGCTCAATAATATGGGTAATCAGTATCTCAGCAGCAGAGGCTATGAGCAGGAAAAAAAAACATACTATTCTTTGTAATTCCCTTTTTACTTTGAGTGATAGCTAATCAATTTCTCATTGGATGAGAGCTCCAGGGAGAAGCTTTGTTGGAATTTCTTGTCTTGCCGATAAGAAAAGCTTTTTTTTAACAAAACAAAATATCAAATGAAGGATGATGTAGAAAAGAAAAATAGACCTTGTAGATTGAAGGGTTTTATCAGAAAGTAGACATAACTGGAATATCCATAAGTTATTGATCTTAGCTGGAGGGTTGTAGTTGTCAAGACCTGTCTTGGACTGGCCAGACTCGCTATTTCTCATTGAAACCGGAACTGATCTCTGATCTGCTTTTCTTCAACTTCATTAATGTGGAAATAAGGAGAAGTACTCTGAACTATTCCTGATTCATTCATGTTGTAATTTGACTTCAAACAAATAGCTACAGTTAGCTCACTGATTGATCTGCTGGCTTGGAAATCCTTTCCATTGCTGTAAAGCAGACATAGGCAACTGGCGGCCCAGGGGCCACATGTGGCCCACAGTCTAATTTTCTGCTGCCCCCAAAATGAAATCAGCAAAAATTGTGATTTAAGAAATTGGAAAGAATATGAAGGTTAATATAAAAAACAAAGAACAGAAAACCACAAAAAATTCTAAAAATAGTACCCAAAATGACTCGTAAACCATAAAATGACATCAACCACTTCATTCAATTCAATTGAATTTTATTTGTATAGCACAAAGTACAACAAAGTCATCTCAATGCCCTTATCAAAATATAAAATTCATGATAAGAAAGAAAAAACCCAACAAGATCCACATGAACAAGGATTTAGCGACAGTGGGAAGAAACTTTGACTGGTTGGGGTTAGTGGACAGAAGGACCAACAGAACAGGATAGAGAGATAGAACATCAGAGTGAACCACAGATCAGGACCTGCCATCATCAGCTTCACGACACCTGAAACAGAGCAGAGAGAGAAGGACGAGGAGAAGGCACTGACTGCAGAAAAACATGATACATTATTATCAAGTCATCCTGCCTTGGCCTTGGCCTCACTCCCAGTGGCCTAGTCAACACTTATTATAAAGGTGACGAATCTCTTCCTGTTTATTGGTAAGCTAGCAGCGACTCCAAGGTCTGTAAATGTGACCTTTTACAGATGAGCCCATGTCTGCTCTAGCGACAAAACATTATAGAATAGCTCCAAAGACACACAAACTGTTTAAAAAATAACAGGAAAACACAGAAAGTGACACCATAAATGCACAAATAGAAAACAAAAATGCTAAAAATTACAGAAAAACACACCAAATTAGACCAAGTACAAATACCACACAGTGACTTGAAAAACACACAAAATGACTAAACATTTTTTTTTTATGTGGTGCTTTGAAAGATTTGCACACATCTTGTTTTTGTTTGTCAAATATATTTAAAAAATAGAAATAAAGAGAGAATGTTCTTCAACTGTTCAACCTTGTCATGTTTTTTAAAACGTATTGTTATGGTCTTGATCTAGACTCCAAAACGTCTCTCACTACTCAACTGCAGAGGTGTCAAGTAGAGGTAGCCTACTGTTACATGATTGAAATTGTTCAGTGCAATTAAGTCATACTAAAAAACTCAAGCACAAGTGAAAAGTAGCTCAATTATAAAGTTCTCAAAGTAAAAGTAACAAGTGACTCCCCCCCCATATTTATTTTTGGTAATAAATCTTTCCAAGGTAAATATTTCATGTATAAACTTAAAAAAGAAAAGACCAAATATCGATTTATTTTCCACAAAGGCGTTGGTATAAAATTAAAGGTTTGTCAAAATGTACAACTTTTACTTATTTTTTTATTTACCAGACAAGCAGCGCTTAGTTTAATTTGTGAGATATTGGGATATTTAGGAGGAAATTAGAGCGAGAACAGAAGTTCTGTTGCCCCTGGTTTCCCTCCACAGGTTCTGGACCAGGTATCTCTCACAGAATAGGACTGTTTAGGATTTATTTCAGCAGTTTTCTGTCCGTGCTCCTGTTTTCATTCAGTCTGTGGATGTTTCAGCTCGTAACAGCTTCTCACGTTTGTTTTGTTTTGCACTGTTATGGTCCAAATAGTCTCCAAATAAACACGTGACTGACTATCGACAGTGAGGCTGGTGTGAGGAACAATAGATGTTAGAACTATTATGATTTGACACTTTTGCAAAAACAATTACACAGTTTTTCTGAGGAGAGTAAAAACATTTATTTTACATGTTTTAATAACTAACAGCAACACACACGGAAGTTGATCACAAGGAGCACCAGCAGATTCGTTACACCACCTCCGTTTCCTTATTTAATCACATATCATATGTATGCTTTTCATAACATCCTTTTTTTTTTTGGATTCATTTATGCGTTGCTCCTTTTTTTGTCAGGGAGTTAAAGTCCGCCCCCATCACAGGGTCTCTTCTGGGTGGTGAAATTAAAACATGAAGCTTTCGTCCTAGTTTCCCTTAAATATCCAAATATCACAAAAACAGAACAAGATTTAATTTTAAAATGGAAAAAAAACGCTGCTTGTCTGGTTTTTGATTTTTCTGTATTTCTGTTTTGGTTTTAAGTCAGTAAAACAAAATAACCACACTATTTATTTGTTATTTTGATTTGGTTTTAAAACGGAATAACCAAAGAATGAATGGTACACAGATTTTACAGATTTTACTACACTCAGATATCATATTGGAGTTTTAGTGCGATCACAAATCATCAGCAGACAAGCTCAGAGCGCTAAGGATATAGCCTGCTTAATATAAAGTTGATAGACAGACAATTAGTCCTCAGGGCGATCTTAAACTCCGAGCCACAGGAAATGATTGCTTTTGAACTCACAGGCGTCTGCAAAGAGGTGGAAATCACATGTGGATTTGGTCCCAGCTGGTGGAGTCTGTGCAGGAAATAGAGAAGCCCTTGTCATTCAGACCTTCACTCTGGCTCATATCCACTGTGGAGGATGAGATAAAATTAAAAAAAAAAGAAACTGAAAATGACAGCCATATGTTGACTGAAACTTCTCATTAGGACCAGGGAGAACATGTGACCTCCATTTCCACTCTCTCATCTCATCACATGGCAACTAAACAAGGATTGGATCCAATTGAAAATTAAGTGGTGCACAAAAGCCTGTCCAATCTGCAGGGGGGGGTGTGTGTTTGTATGTGTGTGTGTGTGTGTGTGTGTGTGTGTGTGTGTGTGTGTGTGCAAACATTCTGTGCAGCTAGCAACCGCCACAAGTGCAGTCAATTAGGGCTAAGGTTGCAGCCCATGGAGTGGTTGGTTGGAGTGCATTCAGCACATTCAGTTAGATCTGAGATCCTACATTTAGAAAACTTTAAGGCACTCGCCTCCCAATAAAACAATCGTACCAGAGCTTTTAAGACTTTCATTTCTTAATTATCCTGTAGTTTTGCTGCATTATTAGTTTTCCGATTGGATAATGTTATAAAGAGCAAATTATCTGTGTTTTACACATTGTTGTTGACATACAGTAGTAAAAACCCAGTCGGGCTGGGCGATATGAACCAAAACTCATACTGTATCGCTTTATTTTTTTTCTCAAAATGGCAATATACAATATAAATCTGAATTTTTTTTTTTTTACTATTTCAAATTAAGTCTGACCAGAAGAAAAAAAATCTGGGTTAAATTTGCTGGTGCAAAATGCCACACAGACACATTTATTAACAAACAGTTGCACAATATTTGTCACTTTTGGCTTTTTCTCCAATAAGGGACAGCACGTGTGAGTGTGTTCTGTAGTGTGGATTGTTTAGGGGAAGGTCTGGGTTAGAACGCACCGTGCTTTTCATGCTGTTCTAGTAAAAGCAGTGACTACTAAAACATGTAATTTAATACAAAATAAGCTATAAGATATATATAGAATTCTCGATACATCTTGAATCTCAATTTATTGACCAGCTCTATAACCCAGACATGGGCACCTGGCAGGCCCAGGAACCACAAGGGTGCCTCGGTAGGATTTTGTACAGCCCTCAAATTGATTCCCCAAAAAACTGTAACAAAGAGTTAATTTGACACAAGACAAAAAAAACAAAAACAATAACAATAAAAACTGAAAAACATTTAAAATTGCTTAAAAAATCACAGAAAACCAAAAAAAAAAAAAATACATCAAATAACAAAAATAATGAATTAATATATATATATATATATATATATAAACCAAATGCTTGAACAACCTGGTACCACTCAGTATTGTGGAAATTCTGAGTTTGAGTCTTAATTAACTGGCAGACCACAGTATGAACGCCTGAGGCACTGTGTGTCTGACAAAGTGGTCAGCAACACCGGGACCCCTCAAGGGACTGTCCTCTCTCCCTTCCTCTTCACCACCTACACCACAGACTTCAGCTACTGCACTGAGACCTGTCATCTCCAGAAGTTCTCGGACAACTCTGCAGTGGTTGGATGTATCAGGGAGGGGGACGAGGTGGAGTACAGAAACACTGACTCCCTCTACAGGAGACGGCTGAGGTCCTTCAACATCTGCAGGAAAATGCTGAGGATGTTTTATGAGTCTGTGGTGGCGAGTGTGATCCTTGTTTGCTGGGGGAGCAGAATGAGGGTCACAGACGCCAACAGACACATCCACAAGAACAGTGACGTTGTGGGGATTAACCTGGACTCTCTGATGGTGTTGACAGAGAGGAGGAGCCTGTCCAAGGTGAAGGCTATCTTGGTCATTGAGTCACACCCACTCCATGATGTGCTGGTCAGTCACAGAAGCACCTTTAGCACCTTTAGAACCTTCAGCACCAGGCTGATCTAACCACGGTGCTCCACAGAACGCCACAGGAAATCATTCCTGCCTGTGGCGATCAAACTGTATAATTCATCACTGTGACCTGACAGCATGAATTGTTGTAAATATCTAAATCATATTTGTACAGTGTATTTTTGTATTATTATTGTTGTAAATATCTGTATCACATTTGTATACAAATTTGTATCTTTGTATTATCTATCTTACTTTATTTTTTACTGCTGTAATGTGTGTGTATCTAATCCTTATTTTTAACAGTCTTTTACATAAAAATACACTAATTTAACGTTTATTCTTTCTTTCATCTTTGTTTAACATTTATTATTTTATTTGTGATATTTTCTTGAGCTGCTGTAACTAAAGCCATTTCCCCTTGGGATAAATAAAGGAATTCTGATTCTGATTAATCTGTTTCTCCGTGTGTCAGACTGGCATCATTTGCAATTAAGGTATAACCTGCTGTTGTGATTTTAACTCATGTAATTCATGGTAGAGCTATGACAGACATGGGCAACTGCCGGCCCGGGGGCCACATGCAGCCCTTTGTTGTATTTAGTGCGGCCCCCAAGAGTAAACACACAAAATGACTGAGAAAAACACAAATTGACGAAAAAATGCCCAAAAATTAAGAGGACGACAACAAAAATACAGAAAAGTATCTGAACAAGTATAGAAAACATAAAAAACAAAATGGCTCCTATGACCCAAATTGACTCCAAAACCACGCAAAATCAGAGAAATGCATACAAAATGACAACGAAAGTTCAAAGAATGACAGAAAACTATAGAAAACCACAACAAAATACATAAAAAGACTCCAAAGACACACAAGATAACAAAAAATAACAGAAAAAACACGTGAAATAACAACAAAAAATATACACAAACATAAAACGATTACAAAAATAATATTGCATTAATGTTCAGATTGGTAATTATTCTAAATGCTGAAATGAAGGCTCATAGCTTGGCTCATGGATCCGACAGTCACATTTTTGTGGCCCCGCTGTGATAAAAGTTGGTTTGGATAAAGAAATGTATCACAGAAAAGGAAGGGGTGAACGTATGGAAAATTGCGTTGCCGGCTATCAAAAAGACGACGTTAAGACAATAACGTTACAATGATCTGATCAAAATGAAAAATAAATGAAAATTGAATGGTTACATTATCAATTGTCATGTTTTTGTGATGTTAAATTTGGTTTGTGAATTCTGTATTAATTAGATAAAGATTCTTAGATTCAATGCCAACACGTGTTGTTATCAATCTAAAATAATTTACACTTAGGCACTAAACATAGCATTTGTTCCACAATTAAAATTAGTCTCTCTACAATGGGACTCGTTTTTTTAAGTTGTTTTTTGCCTTCTTTATTCTCAGTAGAGCTAACTCTTTGTTGACTCCTCTGGGTTCTGCCGAGAAAAACAGATAACATAGCTTCTCTCCTCCAGAGACGTCCCACCTTGACAATGTGTTTTCTGCATCCTTCGCACCAGAGAGCTAAATTCAGCTCGTGTGTTGAGTAAAAGGGCTTCAGATCCACCTGTGAGCCGTTTCCATGCTTTAATCACCCTTTGGCATTATTATAGCAGCGACCTTTGAACGAGACAGGCACCGTCCTCAGCAGCTCTGCCAAAGGAACAAGATGCTCATTAAATAAAGTCTAAACGTGTGAATCATTAAGCCCAAAGCACTGTCAGCTGCAAGGTCTGGATGCCAGTTAATTCCGAAGATTGTTCGATAAAATCATGCAGTGATTAGATAAAGTGATTGCAAAGAGATCTATCAGCATTATATCCTGGTGAAGATGTTGTAGGAACCAAGTGCGAGTGTTTCAGTTTATTACCTCTGCCAGGAAGGTTTTATTTCAACCAGCATTTGTTTGTCTGTTAATAATATATTATTATTATTATTATTATTATTAAATTTTTTTTTTAATAATGTATATTTTTTTTACAATATATTTTTCACAAACAATGACAAAAAAAAAAAAAAAAAAAAATGGCTGGAATTACTACACGGAAGTCAAGGAAACTTCAAAGGAAACATCAAAGGGATCAGCAGATGCTTCTGATGAAGACTGGCAGTTGTCAGACAATAAATGTCAGGAGATCAAAGTGGATTTCCTAAGGAACTGTTATCTGAATAAATTAAACCTTAACATATTACTTAAATAGGAATTAAATAATTCATTTATCTTGTAAACACTTAATTCCGCTTTAAATTAATTCCGGTCATTCTGCTCATGGGCGACTTGCCGCAATGACGCGCTGGTGATGACATAATCAAGGATGGCCGCACAGACTAGAGCTGAGACTAATTATTTGATAAGAGCCTCAGAAGACATGGATATAATAAAAATAATGGATGGACGGAAGCATAAACATATGCAGACATTCATATGGACACAGAGACTTATGACACACAAGGACATTGGCAAACGGAACAGGCTTCACCGGTGGGGTGATACTAAAACCTGGAGACGGACTAAATGCGTCCTTTACTGCATGCACAAGCTGTAATATCAGCAAGTTTATCACTGCACCGGTTGTTAGAGCTGATCAACAATAACCCCTGTGCATCAAATTAAAGATGAAATGCCAACAGGAGGTGATTTATTGTGTTGCTATTGTTACACATGGTGAAACATAATCCTGCAGTATATATGCAAGTATGAAACATAAACACAATGGGAATGTAATTTTGACAATAATAATATGAAAAATAAATCCTGAAGCAATGACTTTCTATTGTTATAATCATGTTTGAAACCACAACAGTGCAAAGCATGCTGGGAAAGCTGCACTCCAGCTGTTGTAATAACATTGTGGTCTTTGTAGAATAATTTAGAATGCTAAAGTAATAATTAAAATACCCCCAATCTTTTTTTTTTTTTTTACAGTACAGTTATAATTTTGCAGCATCGTTCATTTATCTCTGCTGATTAGTACAGTGCACAAGGAGCTTAAAGGGACACCGTGGACTTTGTGACCTAAAGAGCTGATCCATATGAGTTATTGTAAATGATTCCTCCGGCTAATATGACAGTATCAATCCTCCAAGCGGGCTTCCATCTGGAAATACCGACTATGTAAGTTTGGAAGAGACGGACCGTCTTTAGCCAGGTCATGTGACCTGGAAAATGTTTCACTTCATGGCAGTCACGTGACCACAGTCTCGAATATACCTTGTTCCCACGTGACGTAACAACATACGGGCATTTCCTGACCCGGCGCCATTGCTGTGGGCAGCTGAAATGAGTTTAGCCTCTGTTTACAGCCAAAAGAGCACAATATGGTAGTTTCGTGTTGGGGTAATGGTGCACTAATCGCTGCAATAGTTCAGTTAAACGTGGATTCTTTAGTAAGGGAAGTTGGCAAGTCAGATCCGTAACTTCAGTATAAGGATTGGCTCTCAGGGCTGGGATGGCGCTGTGGCTACATTCTATGGGCTGGAGGAGCAGCCGCCACCGCCTTGCTCTTTTTCCCGCCGGGACGGTGGCGCTTTCCTGTCCGCCCCGACCTCAGTTGCTGCACCGACCCTCGGCGAAGGGGGCCGAAGACTGCGGCGAGGCCAGGGAGTAGGAGGGGAACGCCACCTATGTGACAAGGAAGGCCGAGCACCGGAACTCAAGCGGCGGGGAGAGGAGGGTGGTGGTTGCAGCTGCTCCTCCAGCCCATAGACTGACCGCGGCGTGAGCCGAGCCGAGCTTCGCACCCTTAGAGCCAATCCTTATCCCAAAGTTACAGGTCAACTACTGTCTGCATACACAATCAAAAGACGAAGGGAGGCTGGCCCGACTGACTGTTGGTTTTTGCGACAGTGCTGCGTCGCTTGTGGCCACTAGGGACGCTAGTGGACAAAAATTACACAGTGTGCTTTTAAATACTATTTTTCTTTTTTTTTGCAAAATCAAACATGAGTTAAGCTGATGTAAAAAAAACATAAATAATAATTAAATCTGAGCTAAATATGTATAAAATTTCTTAAAAATGAACTTCCAAGGCCTTGGCACAATGATGACTGCTCACTGTACGCACTGCGTCTTTATGGTTATAAAGTGATGTTCTTTCATAAGGGTCCACGCTCTGCTAAAGCTGAGTTTCACTTCTATTGTAGACGATTTGTGAGGAAATTAATATTCTGCCAGATAGAGAAAGTAGAGGAATACAAGGAATACAAAGCTGCACTTTTAAGTTGTTTACGCTAAATTACTTTTTCAAGGAGAAATAAAACGTGGCCTTTATGAAGGCACTTCAGACAGCACTATGGTGAGGTACCTATATTATACTCTAGCTGTTGCACTGATGTCATTGAATGATTGTGTCAAATATATTACCTTTTTTATATTTTTTCAATGAAGCATTTATAATAGGGTCATCCCAATACAACTTTTTTACCTCCGATACACTATAAACCCAAATAAGTTCCCAGAACTCAAAAATAACTTTGAAGTCAAAATTTTCCAGAACTTAAAAGGTTGGATGACCTCATATAACACGTTTTGATAACAGTTGAATTAAAGTGCTATATGACTAAAGTTTGTTTTTAAATAATCCCTATTTGAGACAGTATGACTTTATCATTCTTAGTATGTAAGTACTTAATTCTGATAAGGTGTATTTTTAAGTTGTGCTTACTTTTAAAAAAAATAGTTCCATTTACTCAAAAATCATTAGTTAAAGTTACTCAAAGAAGAAAAAAACACGTTACACCAACTTGACATAATTAAGTTAGTAGAACTTTTTCTATAACTTTAAGTATAAACTATTTAATCTATGTAATTACTTTGAATGTTCCAGTTGAAAGTGTAAAATACTGCCTTGACAATTGGCCGATACCGACATCAATCCAATACCAGCGCTGATTATCTATACTTTGATTACTTATTTGGTATCATGGCATGTTAGAAAAGTCTTTATCATATGGAATTGGATTAGGAGAAAATAATTATAAATGTATATAGCAAACATTCGATTTTTATCACGTATCATATTTTGCGTTAATTTTTGAAATTTTGACTTTAATCTCATCATTAAATTTCAACTTTATTCTCAAAATTTCAACTTCAATCTTCAATTCTGACTTTATTCCCAACATTTCGACTTAATTCATGATTTGCCCAAAATCATTTTCTCCGTCAAGATTGTCCCTAATCCACTTCTGTGTGATCAAGTAATATTACTCAGACCATAATAGTAGGTATGAGAAAAACTCACCAATTATATTAATATTAACCAATGGATTAAATACATTTTAACCTAAAGCATCAGAATATTCTACAAATAAATAAAATGTAATAATAAATAATATTAAAAGAAATCCAATAAAAGTACAAACTTGTTTAACTTTTTATGTATTTTTTAAATTTAAACCAAATAAGTAGAAAAGTAAATAGAACACAAAATATCCTAAAAAAATCCAGTGACTCCCCATTTTATTATTAACCAATAGGTTACTTACATTTTAACATTAAACACACGAATTTTGTACAACTGAATAAAAAAATAAAAAATAAACATAACAAAGAAATAAATAAGGACAAAATAACCACTAGTTTAACTTTTGACATATGTTTTACAATTAAACAGAATAAATAAAAAATGAAATAGAAAAATAATCTAAAAAAAATCCAGTAACTCACCAATTTATAATTAACCTATAGGTTACTTACAGAATACAGAATATTGTACAACTGGATACAATTTAAAACAACTACAACATTAATTTAAATAATTATTAAAGGACACAATAACACCTAGTTTAACTTTTTTACATATTTTACAATTAAACAGAACAAATAAAACATTAAATAGAAGACCATCATCAAAAATAGCTAAAAAAAAAAAATCCAATACAAGCTATGAATTGGAGTACTTAAATTGGATATTTTAAATGTAAACCAATTACCAATGTAATCCAATACATTTTTCTATTTTTTGGTTGCTGATATTTGACTGATATCCCATGTAAATATTATTTACATTTGGTAGTAATGGCTTCTGTATATGCTAACTGGAGGGACAGTGATGCATTTGGAAATCAAATCCTCTGGTGTTGGTTCTGTAAAAGGATCCACTGCAGTTGAATAAAGTAAAACACATGAAATTAAAGTGAGAAGAGGGTGAGGATGATGTAAGTAAGTAAGTAATATTTATTTATATAGCACCTTTTACAGACAGAAGTCACAAAGTGCTTCACAATACATGTGTTAAGTCATGATACAACCTGCAATCAGCGCTCAACATCCACGGTAATCAATGTTTCATTTTACCTTTTGATCAGATTCTTGCATCCTTGGGAACAAAAGATATGAGTTGATATTCGCTGAAGGCCGGGGCTTGAAACTACTCAGCACGAATGAGATGCTTCAGTGATGTTGATTTAATATCTGAAGGGGAGTCTTTATCACAGCCCTGGTTGAAAAAAAAAATGTACTGCAGGAAACTCTCCAAACAATTAAACTCATAAACAATGAAATAGTTCATCTCTTCTCTGAGTGGTTTTATCTTTACCAGTTCAAACAACATGAACTCCTGAGAGAGAGATAAAGATACCAAAAGTTTGATTTTTGCATGCTAAAGGCCAAATAGAATAATGTTTAAAAAGCAAAAGCTGCTCTTTTCTCATTTTCTACACACTTGTATTCCACTGGGAGGATTCCAGCCTGCAAGTCGCTCTTGCATGAGATTGCATGTTCTATTTAAACGTGGTTATCAGCAGGTGAGGCTTTAAGGCGAACTGGAAGTGTCTGCGTGTTGTGTTTTCCTTCTGGCTGTGGTCGACTAACAAACACTAGGGAGGTTTCAAGGTGCGTTAAACATTCGATGAAAAATAACGGAATACAAGTACTCACGGTACTGTAATTGAGTTGATTGTATGGGGACTTGGACTTTTTGGAGTATATTTCTAAATCAGTAATTTTACTTGTACTTAAGTACATTTTAAAAGAAGTAAAGTAATTTGTTACATTTCTACACCCAACTGTTACTGAGTAAATCGTCATTTTTTTTTGTTTCAAAATGACTGACATTGTGAAACTACAAAAAATAAAATAACCAGACAACAATCAAATGCATCACATCATAGCGACCAACCGGCGCTAATACAGAATTTAATGCTGGTTTTTTTCTCACTTTCAGAGTTCATAAATGTATCTATACTTAGAGCCTGAGTTTGTTTTCATTATTTGAATTGAATGAATTGAAAAAAAAAAAAAAAAATAAAAATAAAAAATTGTTCATTTTGACAAACCTTTTATTTTATACAAATAACATAAATTGAGTTCCAACTGTGCAAGATTTGGTCTCTTCCTTTTTTTAATTTTATACAAAATTAAAAATTTTATAACCGTGGCAAGATTTATTACCAAAAATAAACATGGGGGTGAAAGTAACTTGTAACTGTTACTTTGTGTACTATTTAATTGAGCTACTTTTTACATGTGCTTGAGTATTTTATGTGTACTAGAGAACAATTTAGATCAAGTAACAGTACTTCTACTTGAGTAGGATATATCAGTACTCTTTACACCTTTGTTAGCAATGCTGTGCTTTCACACACCTAAAATCTTATTTATCCTGCTTATCAGTGTAATATGTGCACGCCACAAACACGTGGAAGGCGGGGCATTTGTGCTTTAGGAACGTGACACCAATTCACAGTCCATGACGACAGATTAGCACGACCATTTATTAAATATATTAAAACATTGCAGCATTTATAGGAAACAAACAAACCTGATTTACACTACAATGTGCTGCTTGTGTTTGATTCTTTTTTTTTTTTTACCAAAGTGGTTGTGGTGTCATATTTCCATAACTTCAAAACATTGCAGAGGGTTTTGAAGTTATGGAAATATGACACCACAGCAATATTTTGATGAATAGGTTTATTTCCAGCTTTTTCTTTATTCTTCAAAAAACGACTTCAATTCATCTGCATCTTCATTACTGATCTGTAAAATGTCCAATTATTCCATTAAAAGGTACGTGAAAAAGACTGAGCCACGCATTCACCCAGTAGTCATATTACAAATGAGTTAATTAGGCATGCTTGATGTTCTTCCCACCTGCAGTCCTGACTAAAAGGTTGACAGTGCAGAATTATTTCACAAGTTTAATAAGAGTATAAACATCCTCACTCCTATTTGAGAGTTCTGATGGAATACAGTGCAGACGTTTGGGGATATAACTACAAAACAAGACCATTCGTTTCACTTCAAAAACGAGCAATACGTTAATGTTCATAATACAGGATATTTGGACCACACCGAGCCACTATTCAATAAATCTAAATGACTAACTTTAGAAGAAATTGTAGTAAAATAGCATTTAAAGCACAACAAAATCTTCTCCATAAAAATGATCAGAAATTGTTTATTGAAAAACCTGAGACTTACTGTATAACTTAAGAGACAAAATTAACTTTCGGTCAATACACGCTCGGACAACAACAACAACAAAAAAAAAGCGTTTGTGTGTCGTCAGTATGCAGTACCAGGTTGTGGAACAGTTTGTGTTGAAATAAAAAAAATGTCTGAATTTAAAGCAATTTAAATATACAGTAAATACATAAAGTTTATCTTCTGGAAGCACAAGCGTTAAAGGGATAAAATTGTAAATAGGTGTGTATATACTTATGTATGTGTGGATAGATGAATGTATAGTGGATCACATGAATTGTATAATTCTATAGATATATATCAATGAATTATGTGTATATTTATAGTGAAAAATAAGTGTATATTATAAGAAGATTATATGTATAGTAGTATATATTACAAGTGGTAGGATCATATAAATATATACTTCCTCCTACTCATTTTCGAGCATGTAAAGGCTTCATGAGCAGGATTTCTGTACCATTTGTTGTCTTTGCCTTGTTTGATTCATTTCCATTTTTTTTTTTTTTTTATTAATAATTATTATTATTTTTTTCTTGTTGTGAGATACACTGCTGTTGTGTTCATGTTCAAAATCATGTCAAATCAAATAAAAAAGCAACATTTTTGCAGTTAGCTCCAATGGGCTTTACATATGCAAGAATGCTCCCCTTTAATGTATTTATTTTGTCTTTATTTCCAGCTCTTTTACTGCAGTTTTTCTACAGACTTCAAAGTTTAAACCCTTTCCCCCATTGATACGTAATGAACCACCTGATTGGATCCTCTTGCAGGTTTGTTTGCTTTTATCGAATGAGCTCCAGAATGATGATGATGATTATTATTATCATTTTTTCTGCAGTCGGTTTCTTTTAGTTTTCTTTTGAAACATTGGTTAAAAGCTCTTGTGCAAAGGATGCCATTATTTTTGAAACATTTTCATTATATTGTAGTGCTCCATGCGTTTCATCCATTTCCTTGTGTTTCCACCCACTCCATCTATCCTCAACAAAAACACGATGATTCAGAAATGTTTGGTGAAATAAATGCAAGTGTGTGTACGTGTGTGTGTGTCTGTGTGTGTGTTTGGGGGGGGTCAGTGCATTGTGGGCGTTGCCCAATATCTAAAGATTGATTAAATAAATACGTGCAATTTGTTTCCAGTTTTTTTCAAAATATGTTTTTTTGCAAGCACACAAATTATTTTTAAGTGCAATTTTAAGGAAGATCAGATAAATTCTTCCCATAAAGTTATTTTGACGACAGGAATAAGGACATGTGTGCACAACTGCACCATTTTTGCAAAATGTTCTGCAAAGTAGGATGTTATAAATTAACAAACAAATATTTAATTTATTTTTTAATGATTTTTAAATTTGCGACTTTCTTCAGCAATAAAAATGCTGCTTTTAAACATAACGGACATGTGTCAAACTCAAGACCCCCGTCCAAATCCGGCCCTTTCGAGCATCAAATTTGTCCTGCTTGAGAAATTAAAAATGGAAAAATATCTAAAAAAGCAAGGAACGTCTGTGTGCGTGTGTGCTTTTGTGGAGCGAATATCTCCCCCGGCGCGGTATCTGATCGACCTGAAACTTTGTCAACGGCTTGCGCATACCCAGAGTGTGTGCATCGGTAATTTGGTCATTCCAATATCAATTTAAAACCAATGTGAAAAAACCAATCCATACTGTGGAAATCCTGTCAAACATTGTTTTAGAACACTGATGATGTCATCAACAGTGACATCATCGTTAGTGTTCTATTCTACGTTAATGCTAAGCTAATGCAGTGTGATGCTGTCTGTCTGTACACAATGACTTGAAAAGTTATGAATGGATTTTGATGAAATTTTCAGGAAATTTTGATAATGGGTCAAGGAACAGCTGATTACATTTTGGTGATGTTCTGGCTACCAAAAGAAAATATACTGTACATCCCATTCATTTTTCCATCCACACTGTGGAACTCCTGTTATTGTCAATATGAATACATACCTCCGACGGGCACTGTACTAGTTTTATAAATTACCAACTAATTCAGTTGTAGAAATCTCAGCCCCTCCAAAATCATAAAATCAAATAAAATCCACAATATTTGCAGAGCTCAGTTTTCCACTTCTTTTATCACATGACGGCAGTCATTTTTAATCTCAAATTGTAGAAAGAACGTATGTGAAAGAATGTATGTGAAAATCCCGCAAGGACTGATATACTCACATACTTTATAATTATGTATAATGTATACGTGGAACAGCAAACCAGAGCACATTAATGTTCAATTTGATCTTTTTTCCCCCCACAAAGAATCTGTGGCCCATTTAAGCTCAAACTGTTCCATATTTGACCCCTGAACTAAAATGAGTTTGACAGCCCTGATATAGGACATAATAATAATAATAATAATAATAATAATAATAATAATAATAATAATAATATGGTTGAAATATTAAAGGGAACAGCAAACATTTAAAATCTGAACTAAAGCTAAAATGCACAGAGACCAATGCTGCACTGAAACATCCTCCTTTCCATCTCTATTTGAATATTTCATAACCTGATCAATAAGAGGTGAATGCTATTTTTGTGGCGGCAAATCTAAATGGATTCAACTATGTACTGTATGTACGGTTCCTGATCACAAGTCCAGTAGTCGGATGGATGATAATAAGAGTCCTTTAACTAACACGGGGCTGACCTCACAGTAGGATGAAACTTCCAAAGGCACCAAGATAATCAGTGTTACTGCCGCTCAATGTGAGAGCCTCATTAGACACAGAGTGGGAGTTGAAATGGTGGTTTTCCAGTCTGTCAACGTTTAATATATTACAAAACACTGCCAAACAGAGCCCTGTACATCCTGGACCACTAAACAGAGCTGCCAGCAGACTGGAGTTAATCTTTACAGTAGGAGGATTCCTTAGAGAATTAACAGCAGTGCTTAGTTTATGTGAACAATATGATTGATTTGTATTCTATTTGTGCTTTCATGGGTTTGCATTACTACTCCATCTGTCCAACAGCATGCACCTGAAAGTGTAAGTACACTTTTTTCCAGAATTAGACTTTTGTGTGGCCCTCAAGACAAAATCCACCAAAAATGGTATTTTAAGAAATTGGAAGTAATGTGAAGCTTAACATAATACACAAAGTAAGAAAACACACAAGACGACGACAAAATGCGCAGAATGACAACAAAAAAAGACTCATTAAACACACAAGCATCACCTAAACATACACAAAACAACACATATACAAAATGACTCCATAGATGGACAAAATGGTAACACAATTACACAAAATGACCCAAGTAAATAAAAATACAGAAAAAATACAAAACAGGACAGATTGACAACAAAAATTCTGAATAATAACAAAAAAAACACGTTAACAGAATACACAAGAAATAACATAATCACCCATGAAATACACAAAATGACAGGAGAAATACCCAAAAGAACAGATAAGTACACAAAATGACACAAAATCAGAAAACAACAACAAAACTACACAAAAAGACAACAAACAAAACCATTTTTTTATTTCCTGTGTTATTGCTCAGATTGGTAATTCTTAATACTGGCATTAACATTAATGTAACCCCGACAATCAGATTCATGTGGCCCCGCTATGATAGAAGTTGCCCATCTCTGCTCTGTGGGTTAAACCCCAGCTATTGCAATAATTCAATTAAACTTAATTTATATAACGCAAAATACAACAATGTTCGTCTTGTAGTGCTTATCAAAATATAAAGCTACAGTGGGGAGAAAAAACATCTCCAGCAGAACCAGGCTCAGAGGTGGAAGTTATCTGCCTCGACTGCTTGGGGTTTTGTTATTGGCTGATATTAGATCAGTGACGGTTTTTTTTGGATTAGTGACATCACTAACCGTCACTGTTGATCCCACCCCTCCTATAACCTCCTAAGACCCAGCAATGCATTAGTCTGCACTCTCTAAGTCAATCACTATTTATTTTTATCAACTTCAATCCCACCTTACAGTCAAGAGGACATCCTGGTCTTTTCCAATGAGGCCTCACGTGTGGGGGTGTGGCTAAATGAGCACATGAACTTTCTTTCCAAAATGGCTGGTATCTCAGCTTCCTCATTTCTTCAGACCAAGGAATGTAAATGATTGATTATTAACCACACTAAAAACAAATTGTTTCATCAATAAAAGACTCTTAACTTCAATTCAGTGAAGTTTTTAGAAACAGTGATTTTAACTCTTTCAAAACAGAACTTTTATTCTGTGTCCTTTGTAATAGATAGCAGGACTTGCTAACCCCCGTCCATCGTACGGCAACACAGACAACCATTCATACTCCCATTAACTCATATGGGCAATAGGACCTCCAATCAACCCAACAGTCATATTTTGGATTGTGGGAAGAAGCCAGAGTACCTGGAGAAAACCCACGCAAGGATGGGGTGAACATGCAAATCCCACACACCAAAGCAACGTCCAACACGAGCAGTTAGGTTCGTTAAGGGACTTGATCAACATCCCACAGTGATGGAACAGGCTAGATTAGAACCAATAACCCTCTGATTACAGCCCACTTCATTACCCGTTACTCCACCATCCCAGGGCTTGAACCCACAACCTTTGTGAGATGATGTTTTACAAAACAGAATGTTTAGTATTTAGATTTGTTTCTGTTGTAATGTTCATGAAATGCAAATACATTTAGACAATAATCAACAAAAGACAAGACATTGTCGTTGCATTTTAAAGTTACATTTTGTATTAATACAGACCCAATGTCCACAACGAAAGACAGATGATAAATAGTACAAATATTTCAGAGAAAATTTTTGTTGCAAAATGTTTTCTTTAAACTAAAGACTCTCAGTATGTAAAAAAAAAATATGAATATTAAAACCTTTTTTTTTTCTGGGTTTCAGGAGGATAAAAGATGGGAGGAGGGACTAGGTTTCCTCCTCTCTCAGTGAGCATTGATTGACAGCTCCGTATGGAACTGTGCAGCACTGTGGGGGCGGGGCTGCTGTGACTGGGTGTGTTTTAACTACTCAAGGAGCAATGACCATACTCAAGGTGTTTTTTTTTTTTATTTCACCCTATAGTGACTCACACCTTCAGTGGGGTACACGCAATCAGGATTCTATAAATCTGAAGAGATGTTTTATCTGTTATAGGCACACGAAGAAAAAAAAATAAAAAATAACAGACGTAAAACAGTTTTGATCATATTGTGCGTGAGTTCCGATAATCTCCACACAACAAACACACCCACCACTGATCTTCCTCCTAGAGAGAAACCTTTCGTGATCAAACAAGAAATAACAACCCTATCTAATGCGGCATTCAAACAACTCGGAAATCAGGATTTTCCAACCTCCGACTTGGAAAAATTGACTTGGAAGTTCCTACTTCCTAAATCAAATATTATAGAGGTCTGCCGTGTTTGAGATGTTTCTATGTGCTGCTGCTGAATTCAGGGATTGGAAATTTTAACTAAAAAATAACAAGTTGCATTATGTGTTTTTCAGTCAGCTGCATCTTGAATGGCTACATTATGTTCCATTTTACAAGTCAAATCATCATTAGTTGGGTTTTGTTGGCTTTCCCAAAACACACAAGGAGTTTTGGTTGTGAATATTGAACATTTTTTTTTTTTTAAAGGTCCCTTATCATGCATTTTTCACCCATCTCCATTTGTTCAAAGAACCCCAAAATCATAGTATTTGAGGTTTATTTTCCCAAACGTGCCTGTTTTCCAAGGTTTTAGCCTCTGAAAAGTGACTTTCTGACTAACGGGCTGTATGCTGCCGACTTATACATATTCATATTATTGAAGATTTCTCAGAGATGCAAGAAGGAAGCCCAAAAATACTGTGGGGGTGTTTTTGATAAGGAATTAACACTGTAACAAGGTTAAAAGCTCAAAAAAGTTGATTTACATGATATAGAACCTTTAATACTGTCAACCCCCGACTTGTTTCGGAGCCAGTTATCTTATAGGATAATCTTATATTTGCCATCCTTGGTCGGAAAGGGGAAAATCAGGACAACAGCCCAATTATCATTGTGTGCATGATGGGACGTCACTGCTCATCGTTTGGCGTCTGTGTTTAAATGTAATGCTTGTATTCTTTATGGATTGACATTGGTGACACTGGTTTAACACTTGTGCATGTGGAAATATATATTTTTTAATTATTAAAACTTAACACTATATTGTGTATTAGTGCCATGAGATGACATGTTGTATTTTGGAGCCACAGTGTATAAATACAGCAGCATTTTAAAGCACAAGGTGCAGTATCAGACAGTATTTAATTAAATGCCTGGTGTTCTTTAAAGGCTGTTTCCCACTGAAGTCTGATGGAGCGCCAATACTGTTGATTGCTTAGACCAAGTTAGCAGCTGCTTCCAGAGCAGCCTGCTGGGACGCCTTCTTCAAACCAATTAAACATTCATCTAACTGGTCAGAACCAGTTCAGATTACAAAGAGTATTTAAAGCATCTCAATTTGAATGCCCCAACTACCCTGAATAAATAAGACAAGTTATAGAAATAATTTGAGGTAGTACTAATACACAATTCTCATTTTATTGCCTTTGCCTCTGGTTTTCATCCCTGTTTATTACATCTTTAAATCAACTGTTTACGTCTGAATGGCTGAACATCCGTGAAAGGTTTCCTTCCCTACCCATTTTATCAAAATATGGCCTGACCGTGAACAATACGGCCCAGTCTGTGAGCAGCAGACGGCCTTAAGACCTGCAGAAGAGTTGATTTGATGTCTCAGCCTTGGTGTGTTCCGCCTCTGGGTGACTCTCCTCTGGTATGTCATCAACAAGGCCTGCTGCTGGAGGAGAGAGAGAGACATCTTTGAAAAACTACTTCTGGAATGAAACTTGAAATGAGCAAAGAGTTTCCTGTCCTTTTTTATTTACTTTTGGACTTGCCTCCGAAAAAAAGACCAATTCATTGGATTTCCTTTGTGCTTCTGCCTTTGCAGTGGCTATGAATTTGAAGATTCAAGTGTTAAGCCATCCTGTATTTCTTGAATTTTTTTGTGCTAATTTCTATTGCCCTATGCATTTCTTATTGTAAATCATGTTTAATTGAGGATAATCCAGTGTTGCCGTTAGAAAAAGTCATAAGTCAGTAAAGATTTTTTGGTGGCCCCAAATTTGCAAATGACAACAACTGGGCCAACGGCCAAGTTTACATGAGAGCTTTAATTCCTTTTTAATTCAGAATAAAAGTTAAATCCTCTTTAAACTGACTTTGTAAACGCTTATTTCCAAATGAAAATGGAATTCCGAATTGTCCTTAAATCTGAATTAGGTGGCTGGTTTATTGCGATTTTAATTCCAGATTAAATAATTCCTCTATCTTGTAAGTGTTTGATTCCACTTTAAGTTAATTGTGGTCATTCTGCACATGCTTGTCCTGTCGCGATGACACGCTGGTGATGACATATTCAAGATGGCCGCACGGACTAAAGCCGAGACAAAATATTTATTAAGAGCCTTAGAAGACATGGATATAATAAAGAGTGTGGATGTACGGAAGCATAAACATGCAGACATTATTACACTCACAAGAACATTGGCAAACAGAACATGCTTCATCGGACGGATGATGCTATAACAAGGAGACAGAGTGAATGCGAACCGTACTGTATGCACAGGCTGTAATATCACCAAGTTTATCATTGTACCAGTTTTTACCCCCATCTTGGTCAGATTAAAACAATCACAAAAACAACTTCTACCACCTAAAGAATGTCTCCACAGTGAAAGGTTTCATGACTGAGAAATATCAGGAGAAGCTGCCCCATGCCTTTATCTCCAGCAGACTGGACTATTGTAATGGTCTGAACCAGAACAAAGAGGTCAGAGCACACTAGTCCAGTTTTAAAGTCTTTGCACTGGCTCCCAGTCAGCCTCAGAATGGACCTTAAAGTTGTGGGCGCCGCAAAAGGCTGCTCCGGTGTGTTGATGTGTCTTCTTTCACTGCAACTACCAAGTCAAATTCCTCGTATTGTTCTAAACTGTACCTGGTCAATAAAGCTGATTCTGATTCTGATTCTGATTCTGCTGCTGGTGTATAAATCTGTGAAAGGGTTTGGTCCAGAATACATCAGTGAGATGTTATTCAGGTATGAACCCAGCAGGTCTCTCAGATCTATGGACACAGGTCAGATAGTGAAGCCCAGAGTTCACAGCAAACATGGTGACGCTGCTTTTAGTTGTTATGCTGCAAAGAAGTGGAACAAACTGCAGCAGAGCTGAAGTCAGAAATTGAAGATGCACCTTTTCTCTACTGCGAATGACTGAGGAGATTTAAAAAATATATATTTTATTGTTGATTTCATGTTTATATTGTAGTTATGAACCCTGCTTATTGATTTTTAAACAGTTTCTGTTGACATTTTTAATCCTGTAAAGCACAATGAATGTATATGTTCATGAAATGCGCTATACAAGAACATTTGCATTGCCTTGCCTTCAAAAAGTGGAGAGGGTTTGGTTGCGTTGTAGTTCTTGAGACTGGACTTGGTCTCGAGACAATATTTTGAAGGTCTTGGTCTCGTCTCAGACTCAAGAGCACTTTTACTTTGGATTGGCCAGACTCTGGATTCTCCATCAAGTTCAGGCAAGAACTGCACTGATCCACTGTTCTTCAACTTAATTAACGCGATAATGAGGAGAAGCCCTTGGAACAGTTTTCGATTAATTAATGTTGTAATTTGACTTGAAACATTCTGTGTTAGCTTTTTTCCAGTGCCTTTTGTGTCAGACACATGCAAAAACTTTGACATCATCCCATCTTAATTCTAATCACAAGTCCCTCTGAACACTTACTTTAGGTCTCTTTAACCCGACCAATAATAAAAATGAATCTGCACAGATCAGTGGCTTTCAACACATACAAGCATTTCATTTTTGCAACATTTTAGTACAACATTTTTTTTTTTTTTTTTTTATTTGAGTTTTTTTTTGCATGTAGTGCTTTTAAAGAAAGAGTTGTTTTGTCTGTCATATGTATTCAAAATTAAATTAAAATTAAAGAAAGAATTCTGTCTTGTCATAGTTTTTAAAATGTTTTTCATGGTCTTGGTCTCGACTCCCAAAAGTCTTGGTATTGTCTTGGTCCCTGTGCATTCTGGTCTTGAATTCAAAACTAGGGTTTGGCATATGGAATAAAATTTAAAAAAAATGTCCTGGAATGGTAAAATTGCCTCTCGTGGAAGGGGAGGAGCATTTAGGATGTAATACATCAAAGTTTGACATGTGAAAGAGCAGCCGTCCAAGTGAAAGATGAGTAGAAGAGAATTACACCTTTATCCGGGGAACAAGCGACGGTGGCAGAGCGGGAAGAAGGTGAGATCGTTTATCATGAGCCAACAAGGAAAAAGGGGCAGAGTTGAAACAAACGAGCACTGATTTATTGCATCTTGTTTTGTAAGGTTACCAATACATTTGGTGAGCTGTGGTTTCAATATTGTTGACTTGAAAAGATAATTACAGGTCAGAGAAACCCTCCTTGGAGAGCCGCTGCTCTGCAAATCTTTAACATCGCCCTGATCCAACACAACTGAAGGCATGGAATTAATTAATGTATAGACGAGGCATTCATCAGGATGGTGGATCTCCTGGACCAAAAATTTTAATCTCCTATTTAAAGGGATCCTCCACTGTTTGTGGCCAAAACCTTTGAATTATCCTTATTATAAGATCTATGCCTTATTTCTTTTCATATTACGTTTCTTTTCCAATAAATTCCAGTTTCAGGGATCTTCTGACTGAAGCTTTAACTCCAAACTCTGAAATAGGAGTTGGAGTATTTCCTGTGAACCGTCAGTTATCTCAGCTCAGATTCTTTCAAAGAGGCTGCCCCAGTGCGATGGTATTCATTTCAGACTCAGTCAGGTGTTGCAGCAGAGACACCTCCAGTACCTTCTAAAGATTGTAATTAGTGACCTCTGATTTGGCGTATTTGTCTCACTGTGCTGTGCTGATGTATTGTGCGTCATGTCAGTTGCCCTGCCTAAAGATGGAGATGGAAGAAGGGCTGGGTCTGACAGAGATAGGACAGCTTCAGAGGGATCGACCCTCGCTGTTCCGCTGACCATGTTTTTCCTTCGTATAAATAAAACAGTAGTGCTTTTAAGCAGCTGGGGGAGGCGAGGGCGGCAGTGGAGCAGTGTGAGGGAAGAGAGTGCCTTAGTCAACTCGAGATAGAATCGAGGGTTTTTTTCTTCTTCTTCTGTATTTATGGAAAGAAAGATTAAATTGTAAAGAGTACTGCTATATCTTACCCAAGTAGAAGTACTGTACAAGCAGAAGTAACGAAGTACAAATACTTTGTTATTGTACTTAAAGGGCCCATGTTAAGGTAAATTCACTTTTCTGTGCTTTAAACATCATAAAAGTGCTATTTGGGCTTCATACACATGCCCAAAGTGTTTTTTTCATTGAGTCCCTCAATCGTTAGTTCGAAGGTGATTTGCTCCTTTCTTACTGCAGGGCGAGCCCAAACACAGAGTGGGTGGGAGGAGGGCCCTACATCACCGTGCGGGGAGGAGGAAGTCAGTGTCCCGTCTAGAGACATGTCCACTCATGAATATGCATAAGTAGGACGCAAATCAGCTTTAACACACCACAATCATTGTACAATGGTCGTGGTTTGTTAAAATCTTACATTTCATAAAAAAATCTTACATTTCATAAAAAAATCTTACATTTCAGCAAAGTCCATCAAGGACGCTCAGGTGTTAAAGTCAGATAGTTTAAACTTCATCCAAGTTTTCAATCGGTGTTGCACAGCACCTGTTCCCTTACTCTTACAGAAAGACTGAATTGATGAGCGACAGGGATTTGGAGCTCAATGAAAAACCGCATTGTCAAAGTGCAGCGGCATCTGCCGTATTCCTGCTGGCATTTCAAAGTATTCAGCAGACGAGGCACTGAGCTTCTGTAACTCTGTTGGACTCTTGATTGATGGTTTGAAAAGAAGAATCAGAATGGTTTTAGCAGGGACACAACTGAGTAATTTACTTATTCATTCTTTTTTTTTGCCAGATTGGCCTCCACTATCACTCATAATGCACCGCAGCGTATGGCAGTTCACTTTTAAATCTGCTTTAAGTGCTTTAAGTTATTTGGGGCATTTGTTGAATTGGAGGTTCAAAGATTGGAAGAGAATTCAGTTCTTTCACATTCAAGTCTCGCATTTTATATCCTTGTCAAATTAATGATACCGTTTGAACTTAAAGACTTCAACGAAAATGTTGAATTGAATTTATAAAAGTAGTTTAGCAACGGGAAACTTTAAAACAGCTCCTTCAAAGACTTAGTTTCCAATGCTTCTTGACTAATAAGTGGGAGTTGGAGAAGTTCATGTTGGTTCAGTCAGTAGAGCTGCAAGTGACAAGAATGTTTTATCAGATAAAAACTTATGAGTAGTACATTAGTATGTGATTTTGAACACAGCCTGAGTCTGATGTGTATGTACTGTAGTGCGTTTATATTAGATAGTTTGGAAGGATTGCGTATGTGAGAAATACCCAGATGTATACTATATCAGGACATTTTTGAAGTATGTATGGTGGGAACACTAGTCATACTTAACTCAACCTGAAGCTAAAAACCAAACATCCCATTTTCAAAACAAAATCATCTCTTTTCGTCTTCCATCAGTTTTTAACGGGCTCTTGTTTTGAAGTTAACAAGAAGTTTTGACAGTAGCACAATGGAGGGTCTCCAAAAATCTCCGAAATGTCTGAATGAAATGTGTTTTCGAGTGTTTTATGGGTCAAATGAGCACATGTTGATATTCTTCTTGGTCAGTTTCTCGCTTAAAATGCTTTCAGAACTTTCAAAAGTGGAGAATCAATGGAAATATTTAGCCTCAGTGCTTCAGGGTTTTTTTTGTAGGTTGGGAAACTTGGAAGTATACATCAGAGGAAATGGTTATCTAATCTTCCTAACCATACTTACAGTATATGGTAGACAGTACATATTCATTGAGTTTGTAGTGCGTAGTACTGAGTATGCTATTTTGAATACAGCCATAGTGTAGACCTCATAGATCAATACATTTGAAATCATTTTCTTGATTTCTTGTGTTTGACCCAACACAATTCTGGTGTTTTCACTGAAAGTTACGGCTAACAATGGTGGATGTTTCTCTTGGGAATTACTGGAATATGGCTGACGTTGGATGTCGAACAAAGTGAGGTGATATCACGGGGAATAAAAATAAACTAGAACATGTATGGTGTCAAGAGAATCATCATGCTCCTTGTCTGCTGCAGAAACACAAGAAATCACGATAAGAATGAAGGAAAAACACTTCTATGCATCTGTTTTCGGGACTCTACATCCCAGTGGAGATAAAAACACATTTTCGAGAGGCCATTCCCACTTTTTACATCTTTTTTTCAATCAAATGATCTTTGAGCTATTGATCTATGAGGCCTACACTGCTTCTTTATACAACAGTTTTTTGTTTCATCTTTAGCTTCTTTTACTAAAAAACAGTGAGCACCTGCGTTGGTTTCCAGTCTTTTGTCTTTTCAACCAAAATGTGTTTTAAACAAGACCAATAAGTGGAAATCAAAGAAATCTACTAGCTTTAGCACAGTGGTTCCCAATCGTTTTTGTCCTGTACCCTCTTCATAATTTCATATGATGTTTCATTTGTGGAACAGTGGGCTCTCCTAAACCCCTATCTGTTTCTCGTACATTGGTTCCCTAAGGCCTAATCTACAACTTCTAAACAATGAGTGGAATGAAATTTAAAATTTAAAGTGGAATTTATTCATTTTTTTTAAATACTATGCAACTATTATGTGATTACTTCAATAGTAAGTAAATATAGCCTATGTAAAATGGAGCTAATTATTTTTATTCTATTGTCAGAAGTGTGAGACAATGGCCTCTACAGCATAAAAAAATCTTGTTTCAATAAATTACAATAAAATATAGTATTTTACTGAGTTTGGGGAGTTTTTATTACTCGTGACCACATCCGTGTTTTAACTCACAGTTTCACAGTCACGCTGGCTTTCATTTACAGACTTTTTCATGCTACGTGTAGCATGCTCTGGCCCACCCATTGTCCTATCTTCTCACTGCAATAGACATAATCAGACTCATCACCACAACTGTGCCTAATTACGAAGCCATTAGGTTGGAGACTATTTTTTTTATTTTAGGTGTGATGCATGTATTGCACATTGCTGCGGTGAAAAACATTTTTCATAAAATCCTTTTATAAAATGCTAAATGTCTGTATGCTGTGTGTTTTTTTTTTAATTTTGTCTATTTTATTTATTTTGTAAATAAATGAAATATTTATTTACAAAAATAAAAATTAAAAGTATATTTTATTCACTTTATTTATACGTGTATACATACAAATCTATGGGTATGTGTGTGTCTATATGCATCTATATGCCCATTCTCTCTCTTGTTTTCCCACTTCTTTTAAATTTCATGGGTATTTAATATCTATTGCTCTGCTTGAGTATTTGTTTAACACTATTTTGCCATTATTCCTACTATTACTATCATTGTTAGTTATTATTCTTTTTTAATGCACATAATTTCTGTACCTAATGCGGAAATCTTGTTTTTAATTAAGTGCCAAAAATGTGTAATAAAAACAGTTTTGAAGGGAAAAAAAGATGCTAAATTACAACATCTGTAAAATGAAGGTTTTACTAATATTATAATATTATTCTCATGTTAACTTTGTTAATTTCCTCCGTTTTTTTTTCCTCTGCATATTCTTGTGCACGTGTGTATATGGTGCATTTCATTTTACAATACTTAACCCTCATATTTTATGAGTTTTTCAGAACCATTATTTATTCATTCTGCTATATGTGACTATAGTATTTTTCGCTTGCCTTTATGCCTATCCAAACGGTCCTGCTTTATGATACACTGACTGTTCTGGCTTCAGTTTACGGCTTTGTGTCTTCTTTTTGAAGCACTGCTCCGGAAAGCATTGGTGTTTAGATTTGTGGATCCTGCAAGTCCTTTATAAGGTCATAATTCCAGGAAGTATGACATTTTTCATCACCATTTTTTCTAACACCAAGAAGTAAAGAAAAGATTTTTAAACGTATAACAAGAAAGTGGTGACAGGCAAAAGTAAAAGAAAACATCAAAAAGTGTCCACAGTTTTTAAAGCATTTAACAAGACTATAATTGTTCCAAATGTGAACCATTAACCAGTAAAACGTCTGGGATCCATAATGTTCATCACAATTCTCCTTGTCAATGTGAGTTAAGAGGAGGTGACATCAAGGTCAGCGGCTATTATTCCCCTCATTTTCTTGCTCAGCAAGAATCACTTAAATCCCGGGGCTTTGTATGGAATAGAAATGCACGGAAAGTGACCTTATCAACCTTTATTGTAATTTCTACACACTGTTTAGTTTGATATTCGACCCAAGAAACGGAAAAGAACGATATCAGAACCCTTACTGTTAAAGTGTTACGACTACTTTTCAATAATAATAATATACTGTATATTACAGCTGCAGCAGATAACTGTAAACTAATGATTAAAATAGTAAAAAAAAATAACCGCATGGCTTTGTTAAACGTGGCTCATTAATTTTAATAACATAATGAGAACTTTCATGAGCCCCTCTGAAGGCACTGATAGCGAGAGTTAAATATGCATCAGGCGTCTCCTTTAAATGCTCACTGATTGCTCAAGATGTTGAGATTTTGTTGGAGAAGTTAATGGTACAATGCAGAGCTTCTTGGTTCTGATGACGACATCCTGTTGGTTTTTTATATTCATTTATGGCCTTTTTTTTTTCAAATCATCAGCTGTCATTATTCCACTTAGTACGTTATTCATACTCGACAGTTTTATTTTTGAGGACAAATTTGGTCGCCTGGTGAAAATCTCGTCTTTTTGAAGTCTTTTTAGTTTGAGTCAGCTAAAGTTCAAATAGTTTTATAATAATAACAATAATAATACACTTTATTTATAGAGCACTTTTTAAAACACATGTTACTGTTACCAAGTGCTTTCTAAAAGATTTAGAGTCTTGGCCAGAGATTAAAACAGTTTAAGAAACAGAAACATAAAAACAAGTTAGAAGTTTCTTGAAATCTGAGAAGGCTCTCCGATAAAAGTATGTTTTAAAAAGTGATTTGAATATTATCCAGAGTGTTTGGGCCCAGTCTGAAAAGGTAAGCCACTAATTCAACAAAATTTTAATTTAGATTTTATTTTTTATTCATTCAAAGTAATATTTTGACATAATTTGACCTCCTCTGCCTATAGTCTTGGTCTGATTTTAGTCTGGTAAAAAGTATCATCAACAGAGGCAGAAATGAAATTACCTCTGATGCAGCAAACGTTGCACATTTTCACATAGAAGTTGTTGTAACAACAACTTGTTTTTCCCCGAGTCAGTCATCTTGTGACACAATGTGTCAAGAATGTCACATCACATCAAACAATACACTTTTCTCTGCCCTGAGCCACGCAGTTAATAAAACAATTTTCATTTGGAAAATACTTCCAAATCCGACAATGACAAATAGATTTGACGCGTGTCAACCTCTAGTTCCAGTTATGATTTTCTTTCTTGTTCCACATTAACTCCACTGCATCTGTCAATAGTCGCCTCCTTTAATGTAAAGCCTTTGATGGCATATTGTAAAAACAATGCCACCTTGTTTTCTGCTCCTGACACCTGAGCAAAGGATTTGTTAGGAAGTTTCTTTGTGTTGATGAGGCGGCAGTATACGTGCACTCAAGAAAATACACCTTAGCATCTTGTGTTGTGATGCACAATCACAAATGTAAGCGCTCATATGAGGAACAAGAACATTTTGTTCCTTGGGTTTTCTACTTTGTTCAGGTACAAAAATACAAATAGAAATTTTGCATTTCAGCATTGGAATCACTGTGAGCTAATTTGCATTAGCATTTTTTGGTTAGTTTTGTTTTTCCATGACGTCATGGGTTACACTACATGCAGCGCTATCTTTTGAGAACAATTGTGCATGTTTTATTCTTGCAAAAAAATACATAAATGTGTTACATTGTGTTATCGACTAGACTTTAAAAGGGGGAAGATATAAAATGAGAGGGTGATGTTAAACCTGAGTAAGGAAGGAAATACAAAAGTAAAGGAGTTACAAGGATTGGACAAAGAAGGACAAAAGTAATGTGTGGTGTTGGTATAATGCGATGCTACTATTACTGTTTTAGATTAATAAAACAAATATTTCCACACTTAATGGTCTTAAAACCCACTGAGAGAGCAGAAAAACAACAAAAACCTGCAACACATCCCAGTACTTGGACTTTATGAAGATAAAAGTGAACAGAGGGAGCGAACGTGTGTTTACAAGTGTCACAGAGCTATTTTTTAAGTAAACATTTCTAAGTTAGCCACAAAGAACGCTACCCTGAACAGTTTGCAATGACTTTGTTCCATTTTCTTTCATTCATTTTTGTCAGATGCAGAAGACGATTTTGTGCCAAAAAACTCTGATAGATGTATACAAAAATGCCCATAATTAAAGCAGAACTAAGTCACTTTTTCACCTTAATAAATCCTTCTCGTAGTCCCTGTGAGGGTAATACAAGTGTTTATGGGGTGATGGGGTGCCTCCGACCCGGTGGCTAGACGTACTGCTTTATGATAGCCCACTACAAACTAATGCTAGATTATGACCAGACCCATGGCTGCACACGGTTGTCTACAAATTCACGTTTCTCAAACTTCTCAAACAAAAAAAAGGCAGAGAAGACCTTTGTCTGAGGAACGGAGCAACTCCATGTAGTGACAGCTCAGCAGCAATACACAGCACGACGACAGTGTTTGTGATTGCGCAACAGGAACGCACACACACTCGCAACCCAGCGCTCCATCAGGCAGCACACACACAAATATCTATCTATCTATCTATCTATCTATCTATCCATCTATCCATCTTCAGAGCTGTTTTGTCAGCACACACACAAACACATCACACCTTTCCACACTCCCTTCTGTATTACTCCCACATCATTCATTTATTTTACTTGTCTATCTTCCTCATACTGTTTACATGGGACTATATGTGTGAAAGCACCCTTAGTGTCACTGTTGTATTAGGATTTTTCAGTTATCAGTTGCTACTATCTTAGGAGAGCAAAGGTGAACATGTATCTGTGGGGTGGGGCAGACGGCGGGGGGTGCAGAGTGTTTATGACAGCGACATAACCAAAAGGGACCTTTAGGGGGAGCGTTAAGCACAAGTTACTTATTTCTGCTTCTATAGGTAGATTAATATAACAGACATGTATCCACTAAATATTCTTAAAATCCACTAAGAGAGCAGAAAAACACCAAAACTGACAACACATTTTAATACTTGGGCGCTATTAAGATAAGAGTGAAGAGAGGGAGGGAGTGTGTGCTTACAAGTGTGCCAGAGGTATTTCTTGGAAACAAAACTTTTTAAAATGTGCCAGAACGTAAGCTATCACAAAACCTCAGACTATGTGCATCTAAAAATGTGTGTTTATTTATGAACAGTTTACAATGACTTTGTTCCCTTGTTCATTCATTGTTGCCAGACGCAGCTGATGATGTCCTGCCAACAAAACCTGAAATATAAGTATAAAAAAACAAAACTTAATTTACTTTGATTATTCTATCAAAAAGAAATTACCACTAAATGGTCTTCAACTCCACTAAGACAACAAAAAAGCAACCAAGCTGACAATGCAAGTCTATAATGTCTTTTGTATCTCACTTGATTTTCTCTTTTCTTCTAGACGATAAATGCAGATTGAGCGACTACCGACGCCTGAAGACCAAGATTCTGGATTTATTTGACAAACGCTTTCTGGGCCCCTCCCTGCATGGGACTTACAGGGACAACATGGCTGCCAAGAAACAACTGGTCAATGCCATGTTCAAACACTTTGATGTAGATAACAACGGCCAGATTGGCACCAGTGAGCTCTCACAGGTAAGATCAATGGGATAGGAATGAATACATCTAGCCATGTAATGTAATGAATGAATGCATGACAATTGGGTTGGGGTCAATTACATTTTTTAATTACGATTACAGCTTCAGTTAACCATGTTCAATTACAATTACAGTGTACAATTACTGCATGTTTTACAATTACAATTATAATGTTGATCATTTTCCTTCTGAAAATCAATTACAGTATGTACTCAATTACTAAAGTTCAATTACAATTGAAGTTACTGAACCTTTAATAAATAACCCCATAAAATGTGAATTTCCTCTCGTATTAGCTTTCTGTTAGCATCTCTCTTGCTAACGGCTCAGTTTTGACCCATGTGTTAAATCAGCTGTAAAATACACTAAAACATATAACATATCGTACAATTTGTTTCTCTTATCTTGGTTACCTTGTTAGGCTTCCTAATCAATGAAAAATATTGATATTAATATTTTTGGTGTGGGCGTGTGATCCTTTTTTCAGTCAGTATACCCCTGGATTTATTTACATTATACAGTATACATTTTATTTATATTAATATAAAATGTTCTCCTGTTTTGTGTTTAATTAAATTGTAAATGACAGTTTTCTTTTTATAGAATGTTCATGCAAATTACAATTACAAAGTCAATTATCTGAACTAAATTGCAATTCAATTACGAGTACAACAGCAACATATTAAAAATATAATTACGCAATAATTGTAATTAATTATTAAATACGCGATTAAAATTATAACTTCATTATGAATTTAAAAAAAGAAAATCTGCTTTAACTTTGAAATGTCTCTTTATGTATTCAAGTATCTTCTCTGAATAGTCTGAACAGTGGCTTTTATGTTGGTAATTATACAGTATTTAACTCTTTTCATATTCTATCTGATAGCTGGGTTACCTCACTGGAGGTAGATCTTTTGAAAAGCAATGTGGGTCAAAGGAACCTGGTGCTCATGGGAGTGTGCAGCCCTTTGACAAGCAAGCACTGCTGTAAAAGATTCCCTTTGTGGCAGCTCCACAAAGAGCTGCTTTAGAACATATCCTGTGCATCACAAGCAAACCATCCCCGTTACCTGAAGTCACTTTAGTTACAGCTACTACGTCAGTGGAAATTTCTAATCAAATTTTTATATGTTTTAATAGGATTCAGCTGAAAATGCTTTTTAAATGTTTTCATATTCTAATATTATCTACATAACTTTCCATGTTTCTAGAATAAAAAGTGTTCTGCTTTTGGATAAGAAAACTTTTACTCCTTGTTTTGTTTTGTTTGACACAAATCTTTCAGATGGAGAATTCACTCCTTTTGCCGACTTTAATCTTCTATAGCAGAAGTTCTCAGGGAGTTGTGAGACACTGGGAGGGGGGGTCGCAAGATGCCTTCAAGAAACTAAGATTTTGCTAATTTTTTACCCCTTTTCTTCAACTACACCAAACTTGGATATTTTAATCTATTTTCATCACTTTTTTTTGCTCCTTTTAATGAATTTTTGCTACATTACTCCCATTTCTGCCACTTATCCATCAAATTTCAATGCTTTTTCTGCATATTTGCAAGACTTTCTCGGGGCTTAAAAACCATTTCCACCACTTTTCCCATCTAATGTCACATATGTTGACCCATTATTGTCACTTTGAACCTATTTTCACCATATTTCATGCCTATTTTTTTTTAAATTTAACCATATTTAGCCATTTCTCATGCCCATTATTTGACAGTTTAAACTAATTGTTCCAATATTGACACTTTGAACCCCTTTTTACCACTTTTTCTGTCTGTTTTTGGCCACTCTAAATTGTAACTTTTAACTAATTTCTGTTTTTTTTTTTTTTTTTTTTTCAAATGTCATTTCGTCACCTTTTCCACCATTTTTGTTCACTTTTAACAAATTTTATTTTTGATTAAAACAATCATTTACATCTTTAAGATGACTATATAGCAGGGTTGGACTGGGTTGGACTGGCCATCTGGCCTTATTTTTTATTTTTTTGATGAGCGAGTGGAGGCAGACCCTGTAACAGGTTACCTAAAATGGTCCAAAAATGGCAAAATGGTAGCAAGAAAAGAGTGAAAAGTGACTAAAATGGGCCAAAAGCAGTCCAAAAAATGGGCAAATAAAAAGGAACCAGGTGTTTGTTAATAGCAAAGGGTAGCTTAAATGGGCAAAATGTGGTAAACAACAGTGAAAAAGGAAAAATCTAGCAAACAATAGTGAAAAGGGGCAAAATGTGGAACAAAAAGAGGCTAAATGTAAGTAAAAGAGGAAACAAGTGGTATTAATTGGGCAAAAGTCAGCTTATTTGGATGAAAAGTGGCCAAAAAAGTAATTAAAGGACAAAAATTGGATAAGTGTCGAAAAGAAATTGCAAAAATTTAAAATAAATGAATAAATAAGAAAAAAATTATATTTATTGGCAAAAGTTAGCTAAAGTCAGGAAAAAGTGTTCTGTTCTCCAGTGTTTGCACATGACCTGCTTTTCTGAAGTACAAAAGATAACTTTGCATGCTTTTGTTGTTTCGTCAGTCGTGCTGCGGCATGCGGAAACATCACAAACCTTTATGCATTTCTGTGCATGAAATGCTGAGGCAACCTTTCCGTTTTGGTTTTTATGCACAAAGAAAATACCCACATGATTGCAGGGATACATGCAGGGAATACCCCTGTGAAATGGCTTCATTAATTTGAGAAATCACTTAATAAACAAAGGCAGTTGTGGGCTGAAGGTGCCATAGTATAAGGGTGGCTTGGTGTAATTATGGATCAGGTCATTAATGAGTTTTTTTCTGGTGGAGAAGTAGGAGTTTAATTTCAGACTTATTTACTGCTTTTGGTTTCAATTCTGAAATCGTTTTTATGTCCAAATCAAGACACAAAGATCTTTATGTTTTCACTCTCTGATTGCTTTTATCAAGACAATCTGAACAGTGTTTTTTAGTTTCACTGCTTGGCTCGAATTTGTTTTCCTTCCTGACTCAATGTTTGCAGCAGAAAGTTAAAAAGTTAAAGCTTGTCCTCGAAAAGCAGTGCAAATGACACAAATATTAGCAGGTACAGTCATTGATCTCATTTGAAATTCATGGTTAATCTCTTGTTCAGTGCAGTGTTGCACAAAAGGAAACACAGAGAGAAGTTGTTCCTGCTCTTTTAGTTTTGGTTGCCTTTGAAAAATGGCAAAAGAAAAGAAAAAAAAAATCCTTTCATAAATAGAATCATATCCACCGCCATGAAATATGATCAAAGAAAACAGAAAAAACCTTACAACGCATTTAAAATTCCAACCCTAACAACAACAACAACAACAAAAATAAAAAAAATAATAATAATCTGCTTTAGCAATGTTTAAATTATTTAAATAAAGTCTGCCAGAAATGGTTAATTGGTGTTTACGTACTGAAAGATCTTTTTTAAAAATTATTGTATTAATATTAATCTCTTCTAATATTGTTTTTGTTTGTGTATGTTTTAATTGCTCCCATGCAAAAAGCAATAGATATCACCAATATTGGAAATAATAATAATAAATGTTAAAGTGTAATTTATTCAGACAAATTTTTTCAGGAAATTTACTTTGAAATTTACCTTGAGCTCTTGTCTGTCTAATATAAATAATACTGCATTTATTTATTCATTTAAAAAGCAATATATATCACCAACATTGGAAATGTATAATAATAATAATGATGATGTCAATAATAATAAAATGATGATTTAAGACCGTTGTTGCATTGTTCTTGAAGGTGATAAAACATGAAGGCCTTTCCAAAGACATGTCTGACTGCACGCTGTTTGACCTGCTGAAGTACAACGATGTGAACGACGATGAGCACTTGACCAGGGAGGAGTTTAAAACTGCTTTTGGTGAGTAGAGAACGTTTAATATGAAGAAACCCGACAAACGACGTGTGATACAGAAAGGTTTCAAATCTACGGTTTGTTTAAAATATTGTTATTTTTTTGAGACGTGTAGGTTTGTTGTGTTTTGTGTCCTGGGCTTCATGATACCTGTTCATTTGATAAATGACACATTATCTTGATTTTTAATTAGATTTATGATTATTTGCTAGTTTGTTGATGTATGGGCAGTATACTATATATATATATATATATATATATATATATATATATATATATATATATATATATATATATATATATATATATATACACTGTAATATGTACCAATTGTTCCCTAATAACTCAATAGGCACACTGTACTGTACACACTGTTTGGAAAATGGGGGGTATTTGTTGATTTTCGTGCATTCCTATTTTTTTTCCATTATCTCAGGAACTACATTACATCGGAAACTGAAATTTGGTACAGTAATACAGCTCCACCTACTCTATCAGAATATACAAAAATATCTGCTATACATTGTATCTGGTGGACATGGCAGCTCCTCAACATTGGAACCTATTTGGGCCTTCAGTAAACAACTTGGCTCAGTTCCCTGTAATTTAATCAGCTTTAAGCTATGTACTGTACATAGACTGATCACATCACTAATGATTAGTCACATATACACATTGGTTTGTGGGTGATAGACTCTTAAATTCCCCCCCCAAAAACCTTTTATCATTTTAATTGTCCCATAACTGCATTTTGGAATGTAAGAAAAAAAATGTGATCTGTTTTCAATAATAGTATAAATATGACTCTTTATTAAGATTGTAAACCACTTTTCTTCATGTGATTTCTATATTTTTATTTTGAACCCCAACTTAGGGGTCGTTTCACCACTCGTGAATATTGAAAATCCTTTACATGAGGCTATTGTAGCTCATTGAATGACCCTAATGCTAATTCATTTCAAACAATTTAATGCAAATAAATCAGACTTAATCACATATTGCAGGAACTTCTAATCAGCTGTTATATTTGGTCAGTGTGGGGTGTTCTAACCAAAAATTGGTGTCAATTTCAAACAACTTTTTCTAATTGAATGTATAAATTAGGGATTTCAAAGACATTAATGGATGCAGGTTAAAACTACACGGAACAACTAATACATGGCGGATCACAATGATGACAGGTGCTTCCTCTGTAATTGAGTCTCACACACACACACACACACACACGTGTGCCACTTTTTCATCCTTTTGTTTCTTCTTTATGCATCTCGTTCGTTCCTCCTCGCTGGCTGACATTTTCAGTTTGCTCAATATCCTTTGACAGAATATCCTCTGACATTTGGCGGGCTTGACTCATTCAGCAGCGGGAGAGAATTCATAATCAAGCTTCATCTCATTAGTTCTTTGTATTTTGAGCATTTCTCATGCCAGAAAATAAATGAAGTCATGACGGCAAACGCCAAAGTGAGAAAAGCCTTATTATCCTATTCCTGTGTGTGTCTGTGTGCATGCATGTGTGCGTGTATGTGTGTGTAGGAGCAAACCGCTTCCGGCAAGTCATAAAAAAGTGAAAAACCCCAGCCAATCTGGGAAGAGATTTTCTTCAAGAGTAAAATTCTTCCAACTACTTCCTTTTCAGTTTTAGATGATTTTTTTTTTTTTTAACTCCTGCTACCAGCTTGAATGCTCAGAAGGAAATGGGATATTAAATGTGAATAAATCTCCTAGTCTGTGACAAGGATTTCTTTCATGGTCCCTCACTCCCAACTTTGACTTTCACTTGCAACACTCATTTTTCTTTATCTGCTGCCAGTTCCACTGATTGAAACATACGGTGCTAAATACTTTTTGATTTAGTTCGACTTAAATGCAATTTAGTGTTTGTCAAAAATGTTGTCATCAGGATTATTTCAGATATAAACTAGTTTAAGTTAACTGAATGACATTAGGATTTTAGTATAAAGCATAGGAGGAAAAAAAAAGGTTTAAAGGGGACACATTATGCTATTTTTCACCCATCTCCATTTGTTCTAAGAACCCCAAAAACATAGTATTTGAGGTTTATTTTCCCAAACTGTTTTCCAGAGTTTTAGCCTCTGAAAAGACAGTTTCTGAGCAGTTCTGAAATGGGCTGTTTAGGGGCCTACTTATGCATATTCATGAGTGGGCGTGTCTATTGACGCTGACTCACTTCATGTCTTGCTCTTTTACAGGGTGATCAGTGATCACCAAAGCAATTTTATTTACACTGTTATTGTTTTCAGCTACAAAAAAAACAGCACATTACAGTAAAACACTTGGTTATTTAAGCGTCGATTGTTATTGTGAGTCCGTCTCAGCGCTTTAAGGTCTGTGTTTATCTCAGCCATTCAAACTCTCACCTGAGTGTAAAGCTGCTAAGTCACTTTCTCCTCCTCCTCTGCTCTTTTAACTACAGGAATAATGCTTTTAAGGTGAAAATCATTTGTTTTCTCCAACCGCTGCATCGCATTGTGTCAGTGATACAAGATGATAGAACAGGTTTGCCAATGCGCTGAACCACATGAGCAGAGTACGCCTCCGCATGAACAAATAGTGCTGACACTACAGTATATGTTCACTGTGGAGGCGTGGCACCAGCAGCAGGCAAGTTCTGTATTTAGTTTTACCGGTAGCCATCACTCCTTCACTAGCGAGAAAAACAATGGCAGACTTTCGCAAAAGTTTTCATCAGATTGGGGGTGGAGTCCATGGATGGAGTTACCAGTGAAGGGGAGGTTATTTTCTATCCCGATTTGACTTGTTAAGTCACAAATCTGGAAAAATTTAATATATTGATATTGGTCCGATATCAGCCAGAAAACGAATATTGTATTTTATTGGACTGCATCTAAAATCTCCAATATAAATGCTCCGACAAGTTTTTGTTGTTTTTGTTCCCGCCCTCAATTGTTCCCACAATATACTGACAGAAAAAAATAACTGAAGTGAACTTGAATTGTTGACTATTGTTCTCTGTTTGAGTAACATCACTTAATCATGCCTTTGCTAACATCCTACACTACAAAATAAGTAATAAAAGTATGTATGATTTGTGTTTATATGGCATCGGTATCGGCCAATACTAAAGGCTGCCATATTGGTATCATATCGGAAGTGAAAAAGTTGTATCAGGACATCCCTAGTAGTTTCTGAAATACTTTCACTTTTTTCTTTTTCTTTGTAGCTCGATAAAAGTGGGTCAAAGATATTGATCAGAAAGCAGAGAGCCTCTGGTCATTGATTTAACAGCACTTTCACAACATGGGAAGCCATTTAAACCAGTGTTTATATCTATTTATTGTCACCTTAGAGATCAAAAGTAAGATTAAAGTTTCCTTGCAAGTTCTAAACATACAGAATTGATCGTACTGAGTGAAACGCAGCTGCTACCAAACACAGCGTTTACAGTCCAAAGTAAAAAAAAAAAAAAAAATACCTTACAACCAGTATTTCACATTCATTACGATGTGATTTACAATGCCAATTAAACGCCTAATGGAAAAATCATAACATTTTATAATGTTATTGGATTGGATAAAAATGTAAGTGTATTTTACAACCGCTGTGTTTTTACTGTGTGCACCATGGGGTCGGATGCAGCTTCAATGAAATCCACTGCCATAAAAATGATGATGAATGCATTTACAGACATAATGCATATGCATTGTGTATAAATGACATGCACTTCCTTAAACGTGGTTGAATAAATCATTGTTACTGTGTACCAGAGACAAAAACACATTATGTTGCAAATTTACAACTGTTGCAGGTCCTCGTCTGTGACTTACGATCCAACGCAAACACCTAAGTGCTGTCGTAAAGACGGAGCTCCATCGTAAAGTAAAAATCATTGATCTGGAGTATATCCAGAGTTGAGGCGCGGCTTTGAAACAAACAGCAATAAACGAACAAACGACTCCCCATGAAAATGGCATCACTAAAAAAGGTTTCTGCAATATTTAAAGCCTGCTTTTATTGACACGAAACCAAGAAAAACACAAGTTCTAACATTAACCCTCCTTTTGTCCTCAAATATTAAGAACACATTTTACCCTTGAGATATTTGGCTCCAAAAAATTATTTTTCAGAAAATTGTTGGCCAAGTTTTCGTGTCAGGCACTTTGTTTATTTGTTGAATACATAAATAACCCCTTGATAATGAAACCTTGACCTGTTCTCTAGCGCCACCATCAGGCCAAACTTTAAAATTAGAATTATTTTTTCTTGAATAGTTTTCATCCAAATGTCAAATTAATTATCACAAAAGTACTAGTCTTCAGTACTCCAGTAAAAGCATAAATACTTAGATAAAAAAAAATGACTCTGGTAAAAGTAAAAGTATTGAAGTTGCTCCCTTACTGAAGTAAAAGTAAAAAAAAAAAAAGTACATGCTACTAAATGTACGTAAGTAAAAAAGTAAAAAGTAAAACAAACGTCCCTTCAATAATAAGACAGGGTTTTTTTAAACCAGCAAATTCCTATCCTTTTTTTTATATAATTTGTATAAAACTGGTTCATGAAAATAAATTAAATATGTTACCTTTGATTGTCTGGAGAATTTAGCACTCAATCAAATTTGTAAATAAAATGTTTCAAGGAAGAAAACAAAAATGCAAATGCTCAATTAAACCCAGAGCAGATTTGATTTTAACATTTTTAAAAATGTGAAAATGTTAACCATAAAACTAAATGACCAACCTAACAAATAAAAAAAAAAAAAAAAAAAACTCAAACTACTTTGCGGTTGTTGAGTAGTGAGCTCATTTTTAAAAAGTAAGGAAAAGTAATGTTGAAAAAAGTAATGAGTAAAAGTAAAAAGTCGTTGATGTCGGTGACCCCTGGCCTTTCCTTTCATAAACATTTACTTATTTTTATCTCCTTTTTGTAACATATTTGGGGCAATTCACTATAAGTTTACATTCTCGTCTACTTTCACTGTGAAAGAGCTGTTTAAAAATACTATCAAATTCGGAAAAGTCATGAAATATGAAGCAAAAACAAAAAGTTAACTTTTATCTTTTGAATGATAAACATTACATTGACCCCAATGATAATTGAAGGGTTAAGTTCCGTACATGATGTATTTTAGAAGGGTTGTCTCTCATCTGGCAATAATGACACTGTCTGGCAGGAAGGGATGGCTTTTTAATCGGATGATCTTATAGATATGAATGATGTCTCCCAATCCTGATGTTGAATGATGCGTCTGTGCATCATACGTAAACAGTTTGAATATCATTTATCACAGACTGTTGTTAACTTTTCATTGGTGGTCAGACATTAAACAACTCTCCATTATCGTGACAGATGAAAGAAGCGCTGCCAGGGTGTTGCACAGAGAGAAGCTTCTGTGCTCCAGCATTAAATTAGGCATGACCCTGACCTTGGCTGTTGTGCACAACATGTAGGAGAGTTAGTGAATGTCAGGCAGCAAAATTAAATGGGAAGCATAGAAGTGTTTTGTGACCAAAGCTGGTGTTTTGCACTCAACATCCCACAATGCATTGATGAAACTTTTTAGTAAATAAAACAGTGATTACAGTGAAGATCAAAACAAACTTTCAAATTACAATTTCAATCTTTTTTATCTCTTTTTTTTTAATCTTCGATTTATTGATCTATGAGTCCTACTAGGCCTGGGCAATATATCACAACTCAAAATATATCGACTTTTCCATTTTGGTGATATATAAATATTGCCTATATCAAAACATTTTAAAAAGTATAGCTTATTTTGTATTAAAATACTTGTTTGAGGAGTCTCTGCTTTTGCTAATGCTCAGAACAGTATGAAAATCACAGTTGGATTGCTAAGTGCGTCCTAATCCAGATCTTCCCCTAAACCAGCCACACTACAGAACTCACTCACACGTGCTGTCCCTTAGAGGAGAAAAAGCCAAAAGTGGCATATATTGTGCAGCTATTGGCTAATAAATGCAACTGTGTGGCATTTTTTTTATCAACACCTAGACCTAGAATTGTCTTTCTGGTAAGACTTTTTTGAGTTCAAATAATCAAGATTTATATTGTATATTTCTACTTTGAGAAAGAATACCGATAGAACCCCTATTTCCGGTAATTTCCAAATTTATGGGAACATAGTTGTGTGATACATTGTTTCAAAGATAATTCAAATCAGATTACGATCTTGCGATACGATGACTAACCCTCTTTTTTCAGCAATTATAATTAAAGTTGTTTTCTCATTTATTTGTGAGTCAAATATTGCGACAGTTCTTGGTACCAAATCAGTGACACATACTAATACTGTATATTAATGTATGTGCCACGAGAGGGGGCCCCATTTTTCAATCGACTACTCCTCCGTTAATGCTCGTTGAATCGGGCTGTAATTTGACATGGAAAGTCTATGAGCGGATGTCAAGAGCTAACCTGGCAAGAGCCAGATTGATGTGTAGCCCCTCCCTCTAACTCCTGTTCTTCACATCGATCTGGGTCTGTGTCTGGTGAATCCTTTCCGCGCCAGAGAGGGACATGAACAGAAAGCTTGAAGCTGATTGGGCGAAGCGCCTGTCCACCATGATTTATTTTAACCAATCACACGGTAACAAATGATGATGTCATCATCAACATGCGCCGCAGAGACGCTGCTACAACAACAACAAAGCCTCTCGCTGTTGCTCTATCAAAAAGGAAATGCTGGATTTTTCTAAAACTGAGTTTATAGCAGCGTCCACAAGTTCATCCTCCTGTGTCGACATCTTTCTACTTTGATTCGGAGCTATGCTAATAGCAGTAGTCCAGCTAGTTCCTCACTCCCAACTGTGCATGCGCCAGTTTTGCTTTGGCGCGTCTGCCTTCGTCACACCCGGATATCCCGCCCTAAACCACAACACTGCCTCATGATTGGTTCGAATCGTTTCAGTTCGGCTTCGAAAGGCAAAGGCAGGAACAGCACAAAATGGATTCTGGTGTTTGTGAACACCAAGAGGATACATCTTGTGGGCAAGGTTAGTCAACAGCCTCTCGGAAACCTTTCTAAATGTATCGGAACATAGTTGTGTGAAATATCGTTTCAAAGGCAATTCAACGTAGATCGCACAATTTCATTTGTTTTACTCGGTGGAGCCGAGTCATTTCAGAATCAGAATCAACTTTATTGACTCTTGGTCAATAAAGTTGATTCTGATTCTGATTTCACTGAATTCTCGGTAACGAGGTACGTGCTATTCAGCGCAGCGATGTTCCGCGGGTCAGGTCGTAGTTCATCAGAACTCTTTTTTTTCACAGACCCATGCAAAACAAAACCACTTTAGTGCAATCAGTGCTTGAGGTGAGATGTGTCAATGGCAAAAAGTGCAGATAAATAAATAATTTATGCATTGCCATAAATAATTCCACAACTGCAAATAAAGAGGAAGAGCTGTGTGAAAATGTAGTTTCGGTTCTCACATTCAGATGCAGAAAGAAGATCAGCAAAAAATTAAATAAAAAGGTGGGAGCCAAATTGGGTGACATTCAAACTTGGAGCTGAAAAACTCAAAAAGTAGGAGTATAATTGAAAATTGCATCACTTTAAAAAAGCCCATAATAAAATATTTAATATTTAATATCAGATTTGAAGTTTACAGAAGCTTGAGCAGATTGCAACACAGATGTTTGAACCCACTTCTACCTTCCCCAGCTGTTCAATCCCACCAGTGTCTCCCTCTCTGATAATATGGCTTCTGTATCCACTGGAGGAGGAGGAAGGTCATCATCCAAAATTCTGATCAGATTTAATTGAAATTTTGTGAGCTGATAGACAATGTCAAAAGGAAGAACGAGTTGGAGATGATCCGGAAGGGGCTGTAAATACAGTACTGGCGTTCTAATAACCCATGGATTTCTTTCCACTTGTATAACTTGTTAATGGACAATCACCATCTTAAAATGACTTGCTTTTGCCCCCTTGACAGGTTAATGATTATTAGTCTGTAATACATTTGAAATGTTGGCATCCGAGTCAACAGTAAAAAGTGTTTCCAGGGCCTTATTGTAATGCACCTCATTTTTATTATTATTATTCTTACAAAAGGTGATTGCATTTTTGAGGGCCTAAACATGTTGAAAATGTATCAAATACTTAACCAAACCCCTAACCCCAAATGTAATAAAATGTTAATCTTAAATATACACCATTATTTTATATTTATACATCAAACTAGTTTGTTTTGGGTTTTTTTCTTGTCATTCTTTGCATTATTAAAACAAATATGGCATTTAAAATATAAAAAACCTACCTCTAATGTAAAGTAAACACTTAATACTCAAGGACTCATGACAAGGTGGTGTCAACCTGTTTTTGTGTAAACATTGCTGCTGAAGATGATATCTGCGTCACTTGTTGACCTGATATTGGATAAATGTATTCTCCAGTAGCTCCAACAACAGCTTTGACTCATTCATACGGAAAAGCTTCTTCGTGTATATTCAGAGCCCTCTTGCCCACAGATGTTCAATGTTTTTTCCGGCTGTCAGCATTGTTTCGCAGCTCAGTGTGAAGTAGTTTCAGCTTCTCTTGATGTGTGAAGCCCACTCTTCCATGTGAAGGAACTGGTTGGCACCATTTGTAGTTGTACAGGTTGCCAGCTCTGGTATAGTACAGTAAGGACAGTGGAAGCACGCTGGTCGTGTTAGAGTTAAGGGTCGCATAGTTAAAGCTGCTTAACCACATACAGTAACTTCTGCATGTCATCCAAAAGTTGTTCTCTTAAATCCTTTGAATGGGATTGACTTACAAACAAAAGTCGATACTTAAAATCGCCGCTCACAAGTTTGATTTTGACACCATCATAAACAATGTGAATGTGGACTAATAGTCATGTGACTTAAAGAGCACTCTGCAAACAAATATGGTAAAAATGAGTTTATGACCTAGATCAGTGTTTCTCAAATGGGAGTACGCGATGGCACTACAGGGGGTACTTGAGTGAGTGAGAGAGAGAGCTGAGATGAGGAGAGCAGAGGAGGATGAGAGAGAGAGAGAGAGAGAGAGAGTAGCAGAGAGAGAGGAGAGAGAGAGCGAAGAGAGAGAGAGATGATATGGAGAGAGAGAGAGAGAAGGAGAGGAGAGAGAGAGAGAGAGAGAGAGGAGAGAGAGAGGAGAGAGAGAGAGAGAGAGAGAGAGAGAGAGGAGATGAGAGAGAGTGAGAGAGAGAGAGATGGAGAGATGAGAGAGAGAGAGATGAGAGAGAGAGAGAGAGAGAGAGAGTGGAAAATTAACAAATAAAGTGTCAGTCCTACCACCATGATATGACCAGAAATGATTAAAAAAACTACAGAAATGAATGCATTCAGGGGTCACTAAAATCAGGGTTTTTCAACCTTGGGGTCTGGACCCCATGTGGGGTCGCTTGGAGTCGCCTGAAATTTCAGAAAAATAAAATAGATTTTTTAAATGTTTTTTTTCAAATTAAAACAATCTTATACAATTGTAGTTCTATACTGTCACTTTGTGAATCTAGTTAAACTAAAATGTTCAAACAGGCTTCTTCCTATCTCTTGTTGAATTAATCAAATGTATTATGATTCGCTTGATCGTTTTCATCCATTTTCTTTTAGCAGGGGTTGTCTGTACGGTCACCGTATCAATAAACTGACATTCTATCCATATGCAGTGCCCCACATTAGCCAGTTTAGGTCACGTGACTAAGACTAAACCTAACCGTAAACCTAAGCCTAAAAATTGTTGTGATATAGGGTTATAACCTAACCCTAACCCTAAGACGCTAATGACTTGTACTTTGGTAAAGGTACCAATAGCACCGGGGGTTGTCTGTACGGCAACCGTATGAATAGACACTATTTTCTTTTTTGTTTGTTAATAAATAAAAAACATGATTATGGTCACTGAAATATTTAATATCAAAATGGGGTCACGACCCAAAAAAACCACTGGGAACTACTAGACTAAATAGTGTTTCTTTCCACTTATTTACAAAGTGAGGTTATTTAAAATGTGTGTTATCACTCGTTCATTCCATCATTATGCTCTATCGTTGTTTTTAAACAGTTTTCAAAGCAAAATGTTTTAGTTTGACAAAAAGGGTACTTGGTTTCAGAAATAAGAGAAATAAGGGTAGTGGAGCCAAAAAGGTTTGAGAACCACTGACCTGGATTATGTAAGATTTTTTGCAGTTTGGCACATATTTAAAGCCAAAACATCTGCTGGACATTAGTGACAGACGATACATTTTTGCGTTTTTTACGTGTATTGGCATCAGCCGATGTGGGCTTATTTACAGAGAGCAGAAATATTTTTTACTTGTTGTCGTTCTACCTCAACTTTGTTAATTTCAATAAATGTTACTTTTTTAAAAAAGACTCGTACCAATTGTTATCATCATTGTGTCATTTTTATGATGTAAATTGAGGAAGAAAAAGTAGTATCGGCTCAAGAAAATTGGCAGTCCATATCGGTCATCGGCTAAGGCTAATGGAAAAAAAAAAAAAATTGTATCGGCATCAGCCCTAAAAAATCCATATCGGTCGATCCCTACTGAAAATGTATGATGTTTAAAAGAGTTGGATAAACACTGACTGTATAGTATAAGTGTGGGGCTAACCAATTTGAATGAAAAACAATCAAATACACCAAACACATTACGACCAAAGAAAAGACAAAATAAAAACTCAAAGCAGAAAAGCTGAACAATCAAGGTATGCAAAATTCAATACGTCTGAACACAAAACAAAGAAAGAATTAGGAAAAAGTTATGCTGAATACACAATCCTCCACTTCCCCTGATATTAATAACAATGAAGCCCAGTGTGAAGCCACTTGGCGTTCCTTGTGGCGCTGCGATGGTAGCGGATAGATCTGCTGTCCCTCAATAATGTCCTCGCTAACTATTCAATTACCGCCGCCTTGCATCTGAATGCTTGTGGAACACACTGTGAGCAGCAAACATGTTTCCTTCTATCATTGCTGAGCGGTCAGTAACGTGAGATGTTATCGGCAGATTTTAAAGAAGAAAGCGAGCTCGCGGGTGACCTTTGGAAAAGAGGAGGGGAGAAAGAAAGAAAGGAAAAAGGGAAGTTATCCGTTCTGAATGGGAGCCTCCTCGGGGGGTGCAAGACAAGTAAAGGCATGCAGTTGAAAACAGCAAAAACACGTCTGAGTCACACTGTGGAGGGTCCCTACAGCTTCAGTAAAATTCCATTCAAGACTTTTTAAATACCATTTGAAATTTAATTTAAGACCGACTTCACAATTAGGGGAAAAAAAAAAAAAAACGCCACATCAATTACATAGGATGAGGGTCCATTTTTTCCAGGGTCGAGTGCAGATGTGCAACTGGTGGCCCCTGTCGCAAGACTGATCCTTTCAACGCATGCGTGAAATGCGTCTACATTCAGTCAGCCTATTTTACAGCAGTTTCCTTATTATTTACAATGTTAAAACCCTGTTATTTAAGAAAAATTACAATTTTGTGTTCATTGTATAGGACGTTGCGTAAACAGTCTTCACTTTTAATGTATATTTCATGTGAATATATAATATACATTTTGTTATGTCAGCAGGACGTTGTAGATGCTTTTCAAAACATAATTAAAAGATAAATGAATTTCAGGGAATTCCGATTCACTTTGGTTTTTATTTTATTTTCTGTTTGGTTTTTGATTGTCATTGTTCTGTATTATGTTTTGATCCGTTTTTGTATGTATCGTCTTGCGGTGTTTTTTTTTCCTTTTTGTCTTTTTTTTTATAATTAAAAAATAAAAAAAACACCATAAAATAGTGTGTAATATGTATGTAATAGTTTACATGTGCATGATCGGTTTACATTCAAATATCACATCTCAGGAGCTCTGTCGTAAAGATTGCGAGTGAAGGAAGTGATGTAGTCTACGCGCATGCGTGGAAAGGATCACGTCCGTGAAAGGATTGGACACTGACAGCCCCCATAGGAAACACACAAAAATACACACATTTTCAGTAAAATACACACAAAAAAATTGACAAAAAAACAAAAAGCACTCCAAAAACACACAGATGACAACAAAAATAGCCAGAAATCTATAAAACAACAAAAAATAAATAAATTAAAAAAAAACTAATAAGAAAAATCTTTGTTTATATTTCCCCATGTTGTTAAAAGTTGCTACAAGCATGACACGCACGAGTGCATGACACGCACGAGTCCCACAGCAACCACGTCACTATTTTGTTGTTGGTTCCACTGTCATGATTGCATGATTTTGCGGTAAATTATATATTTAAAAAAAAAAAAATAATGCTACCATTTATTTTGAAATGTGAGACTAATTGCACTCATGAAATCATACTTGTGTTGAAAATCAAGACTTTTGAAAAAAAATATTTAAAAGGCCAGTATAATGCTATTTTTCACCCATCTCCATTTGTTTTAAGAACCACAACAACATAATATTTGAGGTTAATTTTCTAAAACTCGCCTGTTTTCTGAGTTTTAGCCTCTGAAAAGTCACTTTAATGACACTTCTAAAAACAGGCTGTTTTGGGGCCTTCATGCCTTTGCATGAGTGGGCGTGTCTGTAGACGCACTCTAAATCTCGCTCTTGGAGAGGGTGACCCATAGCGATTGTCTTTTGCTATCCACACTTTCTAGTTATTGTTTTCAGCCAAAAAACTGCACATTACAGTAAAAGACATGGCTATTTAAGTGGCTATTGTGATTGTGAGTCTGACAAATGCTGCTCCACAGTGTGTTTATCACATCAGCAGCGGAGTCAGTCAGTTTCAATCATTCAGTGGAGCTGCAACGTCGCTTTCTTTTCATTTGCACATATTCTGAGCAGGGATTAGTCAATTTAGGATGATAGTCCGCTGTTTTGTCCAACCACTGCGTCACATTGGGTCACAAACACATCAGATCTTGTCAAAGGTGAAAAAAAGGCGGTATAACGGCTACTAAAAATGGAACTGATTGCAAGCGCTCATACTGCACTCCAGTTTATCTATTAACTGGATAATCTCCCTGGGTGCTACACCGTGCCCACTGTTCCTCAGGGAGGGGTTGAATGCAGAGAACAAATTTCATGTATGTAGCTTTACATGCATGACAATAAAGTATAATATATATTCTATATTAAACCGCAGTGTGTGTTTTAGCTGTCAGGTAGTTTGAGAGGGAGGAGCTCACATTCTTATATAGTAGGAGGCGCCAGGAGGAGGAATTTCTGAGATGTGATGTCACAACACGAGAAAAATCCAGCTCGCCCGTTTGGAGCTGACTTTTCACAAAATGTGGAACAACAAGGGAGGGAGGAAAACATAACTTTTTCAACTTTGGCCCTCTGAATGAGGCTAAAGGGGTGTATATCACTGTAGCAAAACCAATATAAAGGATTTTTTTCACAATACTGCCCATTTAAGACATTTTAATGACAATTAAGGCTTTTTAAGGATCCACGGGAACCCTGTCTGTGAGAGATTTATCAAATAAGAAGGTGGCACTGGCTCCTCTTTTCAGTGTAATTTGAGGCCTGAGGGGCTCAGGCTCACAGTCCGATGTGTAATTAGGGATTAACGATATGGTCCGGACTTTTTGATTTACCTCACTCGCCTCCATGGATGGTGTGCTGGCGAGCGCCAAAGCTAAATCTGTTCTTGCACTAGAGGCAACAAAGCTGTCAGTAAAAAACAGTACAAAGCTGGAGGACATTGCAGGGTTGCTTAGCCAACACTCTTACACAATCCTCCATCACGCCAAGTCTTATATTCCTCGAACAAACTTTTTTCAACGACAATCAATAGTGCTTATGTTAAATGGTTACGTAGACCTCAAGCTTTTAAGGTTTGACATTTTGATGTGCAGATAAAAGCAATTCCCCCCCAAATTATGCAGTGCATTCACAGCGTGTACCCAAAGACTTAAAAGTGACAAGAAAAGACTTCACGTTCATGTTGAGTTCTCTGATCCCCTATGGTGGATTTGGTTTGTTCTAACCTAAAAAAGATCAAGATGTTGTTTAACTTTTTGATGTTGTGGTTGGAAAACTTGACAGAATTAGATATTTGACACAAAAAAAGAGATGTTTGATGCATTGCGCATACTTTTGCTTTATGCTGTTTTGTAAAGGGAACTTTAATTTGCCATGACATTTATGGTATTTTCACAGATTGAAAGTTGTTGACAAAACATGGCAGATGTTGATATTTTGGAAGAAACTAAATTTGGTGTGACATCAAAATGATGTGAAGTGAATTACTGTCCTCCTTGTTTGGTGAAGAATCACAGTCAAAATCAAATTAAGAATTTAGTTTAAAATAAACAAAAGCTTCTTAAAGCAACGTGTCTGCTTCGGTGTCGCTTTACATTTTTCTATTGGACTCCAAATTCCATGCTGCAATGAACAAAAACTTTTCCAAAGTTTAAAAAATAACTAAACCCTGAGGTTTTGGCTCATGTGCATCTAGGCTGAAAATTAGAACTGTATGTGGAGCTGTTAACACAGGTCCATTCTATCATAGAAAATCTCCAAAGAACAATCTATGCTATGTTAACTACTAACTCAATACTGTTCCTCTCTGTTCACAATTATCTCAGTCCACCCTACTCGCCACAGATTACAGAATGCACAAGTGGATTTTTATTGAAGGGGCGGGGCCAACAATGGTGGTTCGTGACGCAAGAAGCCACCACAACGTAACTAACCACCAGTCTCAGTCAATAGTTCAAAGACATTTTTACCACAATAGCACCCTGTGTTTTGCATTATATTAATGGATGCTTGGTGGATGGGGCGGTGCCTGCAAGTTCCAAACATGCTGTTATTCAGCCATTAACTACAAAGCCAGGCCTTGATTCTAACGATCCTTCTAATTTTCACCCAATTTCCATGCTCCCATTTTTGTCAAAATTTTTGGAGAAAATTGTTTTCAATCAGATGAAGACATTTTTGGATGAGCAGGAGATCCCTGAGGTTTATCAGACTGGTTTTCACAACCTCTACAGTACTGAGTCGGCTTTATTAAGGGTTTTTGATGATTTTTTGATGTTTAATGATTCTGGCCACATTGTGTCTTTGGTGCTGTTGGACCTGCCCGCTGCGTTCGATGCAGTGGATCATGAAATTTTCCTGTGTCGTCTTGAAAATTTGGTTGGCATTCGGGGATGTGTTTTGAAATGGTTCCGATCTTACCAAACAAAGAGGAGTTTTTGCGTCAAAGTTGAGGACTGTGTTTCCTCCACTGTCGTATGGCATACCGCAAGGGTCTATCCTCGGTCCACTCCTGTTTTCATTAGATCTGCTATGGCTAGAATCTGTTCTCCGTATATTTGGGTTGTCATTTTACGTGTATGCTGATGACAGCCAAATCTATGTGCCCCTTAAGTGTGAGAATGCATTCAGTACCACTCAACTTTTGGAGTGCATTGATGAAATCAAACTCTGGATGTCTGCTAACTGTTTGCACTTCAATTATATAAAGACTGAAGTTCTCCAAGTAATTCTCCAAGTAATTCTGGTGACGCCGTCTTGGTAAACCTAGAATTGTTGTCAGTTTGTCAAGCCCAATGTTTCAAATCTTGGAGTGAAAATGAATCAAAATTTTAAATTTGACAAACAAATCAGTGCTGTGGTGAAGGCAAGTTTGTTTCCATTTGAGGCAACTAGCAAAGAAAGTCCTCACTTTCAAAGACTCACTTTGAAATATTGATCCACGCTTTTGTCACAACACAGCTGGGTTATTGTAACGCTCTGTACACCGGCATCAGTCAGTCCGCGCTCACGCGCCTGCAACTGGTTCAGAACGGTGCAGCGCGTTTTCTAACTGGCTCACGAAAACATGATCATATTTCACCTGTTCTGTCTTCCCTTCACTGGCTCCTAGTCCAATACAGAATTGATTTTAAAATTCTGTTATTTGTCTTTAAATGCCCCAATGGTCTTGCCCCGCGTTATCTGTCTGACCTGCTCGTGTCCTACTCCCCAGGTCAGCCAATCAAGCGTTGCTTATTGTCACTCAGACGCATCGCAAACTTAAAGGAGACCGAGTGTTTTCTGTAGTTGGTCCCAAACTGTGGAATGAGGCTGACTCCCTTCCTGTTCTTAAATCACACCTTAGGACACGCATGTTCTCTTTGGCGTTATACCACTGTTGAAGGTGACTTTTACTGTTCCAATTGTACTCTGTGATGTCACTGCACTGTTGTATTTTTGTATTTTTATTGCCCTGTTGTACAGCACTTTGGTCAACTGAGTTGTTCTTAATAGTGCTTTATAAATAAATTGGATTGTAATAGCAAATATTGATTGTAATAGCAAGGTTTAAACCCATAGAGGGTACTGACTCTTACATTACAACAGCTTAAATTATTTGACTAAAATGTCAAGAGTCAGACAAGACTCTACAACACTACCTCATATCCAAATACATTTCTATTTAGTGATTTGGGGCTTTAGTTACACTGTAAACACACTGATTTTCATTGATGGAAAAATGTTGTGCCATCCTGTAGACGGATGCATAAAATTGTTTTTATTTCATTCCTACTTTGATTTCTTGTATTTTCCCCAATAAAACCTCTGACAAAGCGACTTCCCAACACATTTCCATTGTTTTCACTGAAAGTTGCGGCAAAATAACGGCGAATGTTTGTTTTGCGACAAATTTTAGTGATTTTATTTGTTTAAAGAATATGTTTTACATTGTTTTGTACAAAAAATAAACAACTTTTTGGTTGACGAATAATCATTTGAACAATCATGATTTTTATTGTGACTAAAATAATCGTGATTATGATTTTTTTCTATTATCGATCACCTTGTCTGGCAAAGAAATGCAAGAAATCACCAAAACCATCTAAGAAAAAAACTGTTCTATGCATCATTTTATGGGACTCCACATCCCACAATGCAATGCTCAAAATCTTCCCAGCCATTCTCAATAAACCAAGTGTCTATTGGATCAAAACAGTGACAATTTCAACCTTTTACATTTAATGCGAATTATCTTTGATTTATTGATCTATGAAGCCTACACTATAAATATGTCTCCTGCAGCTTTAAACATTAGAACTGTCACTCTGACAGTTCTAATGTTTAAAGTAAGACATATCTACTGATGCTGTGTTAATCATTGTGACTCCAGGCAACTATTAAGTTAAGAAGCTAACAAGGTAGGTTGGACAAAGAACCCCAAAAAACAAGACAAATAAAGACGCTGACAAAGTAAAGCAGGGTGAAGTGTTGTCCAGGAATATTCACTTTTCTTCCATTCATGCAGTGCAAGCAAAAGTAAGATGTGTGCATAAGACACACTTTTTTTACTCTCCCTCAAAAGCAAATCATAACTCTGTCAGATGTATCAGAAATGCTTCCCGAGCTTTAGAGAATTTGTGAAATCAATGTGAAACCTATAATTGGCTTTTACTGGAAAAGCATTTTGCTGTTTTTCTGTTACTATTCTTTTGTGTTTCCTCTATTACTCCAGTGTCTCCACTGCAAACTGCTAATGTCATGCCATGTATTACACACAAACTCCAAAGTGTTTGAAGTAATGACACATCTTCCATCTCATAAGTAATGCCACATTATCATAACTGCTGAGAAGACACAATGAGGGAAAGCTTGTGATGCTCGTCACGTATCATTTCAGAACTGCTTGTTTCATTTAGCCACAAGTGATGCACTACATACATGACAACGGAAATATCTCCTCGTGCACGGCCATCACAAGCACTATGACAATGACCTTATGTCCATCTAATGGTTTTAATAATCAAATGTCTAACAAATGTAATAAAGTGACTTCCCAACACTTTTCTGGTATTTTCACTGAAAGTTGTGCTAACATAATGGTACATATTTGTTATGGGGCTTATACAGTAAGATCCAAATGTGCACGTAATTGAATGTCTTGCAGATTGAGGTAAAATTATGGAGAATACCGAGAATGAAACAAGAACAAAAATGTTGATAAGCGAAGACTTTCTGCTAAGGCTTTGAAATTAATCAAGATTTGATTATGATTTTGATTATTACACTCAACGATTACAAAAATAACATAACTGAGAAAAAATGCTCAAAAAATAAAACATACTGTATGTGTATATACATATATATTATTTGACATATGTTTTATTTCAAACATATGGACAACTACAAAGACTAAATGATATATTTTACATTGTTTTGTACAAAAAAGTTTTTGTTTATGTTTTTGTTTGACAATTAATCGTTTGAATAATCATGATTTAATTTGTGACTAAAATAATTGTGATTATTATTCAACGAAAATGCCTCCTTGTGCACGGCCATCACAAGATATTATACCACTATGATAATGACTTTATGTCCATCTAATGGTTTTAATAATTAAAGGTCTAACAAATGGAATAGGTTTTATCTAGGAGTTTGTTTGTTTTTGTTTGTCGTCTGCTCCCGCATGACAGTAATGTCTTTACTATTAAAATTTGACCCCACGCTGTTTATTCACTATATATAGTGAATAACTATACAATGAATAACACAAAATCTTACAAAAAAGGAGAAAAACATAAGTAAATACATATGTTTAGGAAAGGAAAGAGAAGGACGCCAACGTCAATCACCTCAAATTAGAAAAGATTTAGATATAAGATTTTCAAGTTACACTATATCTAACCTGACGGTGGCGCTGTAGCAAAAGTCACGTCGTCACCACAACCAATAGGGTTTAAATACTGTTGTGGTAATTATTGTTTTTTATTGCTATTTACAAAATCTGGATGAAAACTATTAAAGATAAATTCATTTTAATTCAAAAGTTTAGCCTGATGGTGGCGCTAGAGAACAGGTCAGGGTTTAATTGTCAATGGGTTATTTATGTATTCAACAAATAAACAATTTAACAATATTCTGAAAATCATTTTCTAGAGGCAAGTATCCCTGGGGTCAAATTGACCCTAAGGGTAAAATGTGAGAGTCATATTTGAGGATAATAGGAGGGTTAAATCCCATCGATAGAATTCACTGACTACCTTTTAAAACAATTTTAGATCAATTAATGTCATCGAAGGCCAACTTGCGGAGCACAGATAGATGTAGTTGAATCATAGGAATATAAGTCGATCTAATTAATAAATTGTCACACTTCATTTTAACGTACACTTTTTCAGCACATCATCTAAAACGTAGCTTTCTCTTTAGCTTTAGATTTCACTGTAAAGTCTCATCTGTGAGCTTTTCCTCTCACAAATCTACTAGTTGTCTCACAATTTCCGTGTGGTTGGCCACGATTTAACAGGATGTCCAAGTTCAGAGTTCAAAGAGCCGACATGTGAATCAAAGACCGGGAACAATTGAAGAGGTTAAAGAAGCGTCGAGGGGCTGTCGGTGAGAGGGCCGCGGGAGTCAGCCTGTAATTGAAGCCGCTCTCATCCTCATTCTGTGAACTGTGGAAAGGAAACGGTGTCGGCTGGACCTGCTTTTTCATTAGCTTTTGTATTTCATGCCCTCAGGAGCAGAACAAATTGAGTCTCTCTCCTTTTGCCCCATTGTTCATTACCCAAGAGAAAGATTAAAACCCATTCTCACCGGCCATATTACATAACACTACTAAAGAATAGCCCAGCGTACATTGTACTCATTGTTTCCCTAAAATTAAGGACGTGTTTACCATCCTTAACCGTGTTGACCTCACATCAGCTCCCCAGGCTGTTATTGCTATGATTTCTTTACTGTCCGTGTTGGGCCAGAATGGAAACACATCTCATTGTTACCTGAAAACTGTTATAAAATCATGTGGATACTGCAGGCAAAGCGCAAACCGAACCAGGTGAAGGGATGCGTCTCCACAGGGAATCTCCCCGCCTGCTGCTTTCACATTAAAGTATGCACTCCTGTGCTTTTACAACGTTGGAGAGCACGACTCGTTTCAGGCCTCGGATACGATGTGCGGTTTTAAAAAAATGTTGCATATTTCTCATATTAAACCACGGTGCAAATGTTAGGTTTCCTCTTTATGGCTGCACATTGTGTTGGACAGAGAGTCCTCAGAGAGAGTTTAAACTTGGATAATAAATAATGCAGTCTTGAGTGAAAAAAAATTGATTTATTCTCTCCTATTATTTGCGCTGTTTCCGTGCATACACACACAGAGATCAACAACTGTTGCACAACAGCAGATAATTGAGACACATGTTTTAATTATTCTTGTTTCATTAAGTGAAAGTGAGAATCAATACATGCTGGACGTTCAAAGTGTTTCATAAAGTCAATTCCTCTGTGTACCGCAAACCAAGGATGCAAAGAAGAAGTTGATCAATTTATAAGCTTAACAGTCTTTTTTCCTTTCGCTTTGATGCAGCTTTTCAATAAATGTCTGGTTACGGAAAGATCTGCTTAGGTCAGCATCTTTTAGCCCCCCCCGCCCCCCCAACCGCCATCAGATACTGCAACATATGTGGTTTTTCGATAGTTTCAGTGCATCACTTTTCTAACTAATATCAACTAGTTTAAGTGTTTTCAAGGCATGCCAACAACTCTTTAAAGGGAAAGTTACTTTTGATGTTGCTATGATGTAATCATACAACAATATAATTAAACTAGAAAGGTGTGATTCCACAAAGTACATGTCACCTTCGTGTGAGCAATAGACTCTGTCCACCCACATGTCTGCCTTGATCATCTTACATGAATTCATTGCTTTCTTTTTTCTTTAGAAATAGCTTTTATAGGTTTTCTTATCACAGTATGAAACAACTTATTACCCAAGTATAAGATTGCTATGTAGAGATTTGGCTTTTTAAAAGTCTTTCATGGGGCGACCATGAGGGGCCGTCCTCTGATCGAGAAGCTGGGGGTTCGATCCTGGTCTATACCAGTCTATGTGTTGACGTGTCCTTGGGCAAGACACTGAACCCCAAGTTGCTCCCAGTGGTTGACTAGCAGTGCCTTGCATGGCAGCTCTGTCCCACTGGTGTGTGAATGAGTTGATATGTAAAGCACTCTGTGACCTCTGTCTGTGAAAGGTTTTTAATCATTGAGATTCCTATGGGCATAGAAACAGTGACCTCACCATGCTCGCCCGCCATTAACTTAATACTGGACAAAAATCACAAAGGACTGAGAAAAAAATGGTTTGACTAAAAAAAAGTTGATGACAAACTTGTGACGCACCAAGAGAAAAGTAGGAGTCAGCCTCACAAAAACCTTTATTTGTCTGAGAAAATGGCAATTGTCCTCATAAAAAAAAGCACTCAATGCTTCAAAGAACATTAATCAAAAAGGTAACTTTTGTATTCAATCTCTTAGTGTAGAGCGGCTTTCTTGTTTTAAAGAAGTGGAATCCACATCTGATTAACAAAGTGATTTTATTTCGCTATTCAAGCTGTTTGTTATTGAATTGGGCCAATAATAAAGTAAAACACATGGTTACTTAAGCATCAATTATGATTTTTACCTCACGTCTTTTGTGACGTGAATATTGCATTTCAGACATAATGAAAAAAATGAAACAGTGCACTTTGATCAAACGCTACAAAAGGCACAGGTATTGATCATGGATGTGTGTGCCAAATGCAAAGCGTTCGTTACTTCCTACCACCTGGATGCTCGGATAGATGAGAAACCCTCTGAGAAACTTTGAGGACTGGTTTCCCACTGAACTACTTTGGAGACTGCCAACATTCAAATGGCCATATCCTCTTCAAATATCATTTGATTTCCATGTGACACCATTGCAAAACTTAGAAACCACACTTTTAGAACCTCTATAAATAACTCAAAAAGCCCCCTGGGGAACTTGTTCATGCTTTTCTTACGGTGCGTCACACATCTTTGAGACTTGGATTAGAGTAATACTGTAAGTCGGTCAGCTGGAGTAGAGAACGGGCAGTATGGCTCCAACTTGCGACTTAATTATGCAAAGCATACTTTCATCGATTAACTGTTAAAACACTTATTATTTTATCATTTGCCAAATAATATAATTATTTAAAACAAGCATTACATTCTGAGGAAATAAATGAATAATCTGTTAGTGATTGTTTAGATGAACCCTCAGCAGAACAATTAAAGAACCAGCCCTCCTCTGTCTCCTGTGCTGTTGCTCGCTAACCTTTAACTTTTCAGCAAAAATAAATCCATTCATCATCTTGATATATTCTACTCTAACCTTTTTTTTCTTGTTCTTATTCACAGACGTGTACCTGCTCACTCTTCCCGAGGACCAGAGATTCAGCACCACCACAGTGACTGTGGGTGAGAGTGTCGTGTTTACCTGCGCCATCACTGGAGAGGAGAGACCTCCTATAATATGGAAAAGAAATCATCAGAACCTGAACGTTTTGAACCTGGAGGACATCAATGTAAGAGCTGTTTTTCATGTTGCCTGTTGATCTTGAGTCAAATATCTAGACATATGATCAGGGCCCGGTTTTTCAAAACTAATCAGCCTGGATATTGGATAAGAGATTGGATCAATTCTTGAAAATGGTTTACGCAATTGGATTAGATCAGTGTTTCTTAAATAGGGGTACGCAATGGCACTACTTGAGAAAAAGAGAGAGGAAAATTAACAAATAAAAGCAATACAAATATGGGGTTTTAAAATGTTGATCTTTAGTTAAAAATAATAATGCTAAATATTACCAGCAACTCACAAGACTACAACAAAAATTCAAAGAAAAATATACTGTATAATAAAAACAACAGACAAACAACAACAAAATACACAAAATGACACACGTACGAAGAGAGAAAAATACTTACTATTACTAGCAACACACAAAACTACAACAAAGACATACTGAATGAGAGAAAAATACACAAAATCACTACAAAGTACACACAAAAAAAACAGAGAAACATACAATACGACATTAGAAACAACACTAAAAACACACACAGAGAGAATGATTTAAATAGTGCCAACAACACACAAAAACAACAAAAAAACACAAAATAAGAGATGATAAAAAGAACAGACAAACAACAACAAAATGACAGAAAAACAAAATCATGATAGAAATGATTTTGATTAGAACATGAACTGAAAATAAAAAAGTCAATCTTGGTCCCACACCAGGAAGGAAATGATGAGAATTCATAAAATCTATAGAAATAAATCTATTGAGGCACTAAATACTGTTTCATTCCACTTGTTTACAAAATGAGATTCTTTAAAATGTGTGTTATCACTCATTCATTCCATCATTATGATCTATAGTGGTTTTTTCACAGAATTCTGAGCAAAATGTTCTAGTCAGACACAAGAGGTTTACTTGAATTCTGAAGTTAGAGAAAGGGGGTATTAGAGCAAAAAAAAGTTTGAGAACCACTGCATTAGATCACGTAATACAATCTTGGTTTTGATTCAGATCAAGCCTTTAGTTTGGGTTTTTATTTTTTTTAGAACTTTTTAGTAGGATTGGGATCACTTCTGAGAAAATATACTTTGCACGGAGAACAATTTAAGACTGCAATAATATATATATATATATATATATATATATATATATATATTATTCCTCAACAGAAAAAATGTCATTGTAGGGCTACATTGTATATGACATTACATTATTATGTTTTTTAAAGTGTGTTTAGGAAAGGGCAGTGGTTCTCAAACTTTTTTGGCCCAAGAACCCTCATGCTCTTATTTTCTGAATTCAAGTACCCCCTTTGTTGGACTTCAACAATTTGTGCATAATTCTATAAAATTAACACCTCGAGCGTAATTATGGAATGAATGAGTGCTAACACAATCCCAATGTAAATAAGTAAAATGAAACAGTATTTTAGTGCATCCTGAACTAATTTATTTCTTTAGATTTTATCATTTCTGCTCATCTACCGCACGGTGAGCGACCAAGACTGACCTGTTTATTTTCAGTTCATGTTTTAATCAAGATCATTTTCATCATTTTTAATATGATTATCTTTTTTACCTTAAAAAAAACAACATAGTTTTAGGGTTTTCATAATTTTCCATTTTCTCTCTCACAAGTACCCCCTGTAGTGCCATCACGTACCCCTATTTGAGAAACACTGGTTGAGGGGGTACATGGCTACAGGTTAAATGACTGAAAGGGCACAGGACTGTGGGAAGTTTGAGAACCACTGTTCTATATCATCCAGAAACAATTTGGTACAATATTTTGACAAGAATCAGGCAGACGCTTAGATTGGTATTAAACACTGATCATTGGTTTGTGTTGTCGAGTGCTGACGGTAACGTGGGATGTCAGCTTGTGTTCTGGTGTCTGTGTTTAGAGACTCACTGTGAGGGACATGGTTTTCAGACAAAGAATGAAAATGAAAGGCAACACCAAAGGGTTTCAGCCCCAGAGAAAAGACCTACTTCTTGAACCGTGCGTTTTCATCTGTATGCGTGGCCTCATACGGCCCCCTGTGTCACTTCCTTACAACTTCAAAAAGGAGCGAAGGAGCATTCTTACGTGGCGCGTACAGAAATAGGCATGAAAACGATCTTTCACTGTCATGGCCTTTTTCATCTCTTTGTGCGTGAGCCTGACCAAGATGAGTGCGACGATGCCGCACATAATTAGGTTAACATTGTCACTGTAGATAAAGAGATACCCAGCAAAGCCATGAAAAGTTGATGACCCTTAAAATGAGTAAATGGCACCCCAGCTGTCACCAGCCATTGTTGAAGGGTGCCAAGAATGACTGAGATGAGGACAAGATGAAGATTGTATAAGTAATGTACATTATCTGCTCGACCTACAGTGCGACAGCTAGCGTGAGAGACAACATCAGAGAAACGTTGAGTTCAATGTATTTGTGAAAAAACCACAGAGAATGTTTGAAAGGATTCAACAGGAGGAAAAAAGCAAGATGCAGGGTTTCCTAAGGCCATCACTGACTTAGTTAAGTTTTTACTTTGTTCAAACTTTTAAAATCACACATTTTTTTGGTTTAATCTCAACGTGTCAGTGTCCTGACCAGGACTGTGATTGACCGGAATCATGTCTGTCCCCAGAGACTTAAACTGGATAACCTTTAAGAGTATTTTCAATTCAAATATCACTTGATAGAGAAAAGCTTCTCGTCACAATGAAGTAATAATCAGAGGTGAAAGAAACATGCATTACACTACAAGTACTCAAGTTACTCTAATTGAGTTGCTTTTATGGGTACTTATTTGTGTATTTCTTCTAAATCAGTAATTTTACTTGTACTTAAGTATGTTTTAAAATAAGTAAAGTAATTAGTTACATTTCTACACCCAACCGTTACTGAGTGAATTATTATTTTTAGTGTTAAAATGATCAACGGACATTGTGAAACTACAAAAAACGAAATGACCAGACAACAATCCAATGCATCAGATCATAGCCGACCAATCAGATTAAATGTAATGCACTGCGCCAAAACAGCGTTGATTTAATCTATAATTAGAGCCTGAGCTTTTTTTAACAAAATTACATTTTGAATTTAATTCATTGGTGTTTTATTAAAAGAAATTGTACATTTTGACAAACCTTCAATAAATTAAGTTCCAATTGTGCAAGATTTGGTCTCTTGACATGAGATATTCACAGTACGCAAGGGAACCATTTCAAAAATAAAAGCACTTCAGTATTTTATGTATGACTTACTTGTTCTTGAATACAATTTCAATCAAGTGACGGTACTTCTACTTGATTAGGATATATGAATACTCTTTACATCTGTTGTAATAATGATAAGTAAAATAAATGAAACAAGAGCACTCAAAGAGCGCAAACCTCCGCCAAGTGCCAAACCATGATTATTCGTTTTAAAAGTGACCGAGTACAAGATCAATATGTGCTCATTTCATCCATAAAACTCATGGAAAACACATTTCATGCCGACATTGCAAAGATATTCAGAGACCTTCCATTGTGCTATTGGCAAAACTTCAGGTTCACTTCAAAACAAGAGCCCTGTTTACAAAAGAGTTAAAAAAAACTAATGGAAGACAAGAAGAAATGTTTTTATTTTGAAAAGGGAATATTTGATTTTTAGCTTGAAGCAGGTCTCAGGACAATTTTACATTCCGCTTGCAATGCATCATGGGACGATTGAGTATGACTAATGTGTCCACCGTGCACACTTAGGAAATGTCCCGATATAGCAGTGGTTCTCAATCCATTTTGGCTCTTTCTCTCATTTTGCTTAGAAAACAAATTAAAAACATCTACAGAGCATAACAATGGAATGAACGAGTGACAACACACATTTTGAAGAACGTGTGGAAAGAAACAGTATTTAATCCAGTGGTTCCCAACCTTTTTTGGATCGTGACTCCATTTTGATAAAGAATTTCTGGTGACTAAAAGACATTTTTTTCTAGAATTGTTTTGTCTTCATTATGTTTGAGCTCAGATTTATATATATATATATATATATTTTAGTTGAACTAGATTTATATTTCACAAAGTGACAGTATTAGTTATAAAAAAAAAAAAAAAGTATCAAAAATCAATTTAAATTTTTCAGAAATGTCAAGCTACCCTATTTAAACTCCAAGTGACACCACATGGGGTCCCTACCCCAAGGTTGAAAAACAATGATTTAGTGGCTCCTGAATAGATTTATTTCTATATGTTTTATCATTTCCGGTCATATCACGTCTGGAATTGGACCGAGACTGAGACTTTATTTGTTAATGTACTTTTCTCTCTCTCAAGTACCCCCTGCAGTGCCATTGCGTACTCCTCGGGGTACATATACCCCCATTTGAGAAACCCTGCGATATAGTATACATCCGGGTATTTCTCGCGTACTCAATCTTTTCATACTATCTAATGTGAAGGCACCACATACTCATTTTGACGTCAGACCTAGTATGAGTAGTACGTTAGTAAACCATTTCCAACACAGTCAATAACAATATTTAATGTATTTTTACAGGAATCAGGGTTTAAGACATTAATTCTTAAGAAAACAAAGCAGAAATGCCGATTCAGCAACAGTTACATTGACCTTGAAGCATTCTGAAGCCGTCGATGAACTTAATTTCAAAGCTTCTGCATAAACTATATTGGATATATCTGTGTGTCGTGCAGCACGCTGGGTTGAATCCAGCGTAGCTTCATGAAATGGGACAAACAGCTGCGGGGACTAATCAAGCACTTCCCACTTAAAGAAGCTTGATAGACTTTGAACCCCGAGGATTGTGGGATTTCATTTTTTTATTCCGTTGATACATTGCAAAGCCTGAGTTTACAACCTCGGCTTCTGCACAGATTACTTCCAAAAGCAGCCGTGCTGACAGTAAACAGCAGGGAGTGATTCAGAACAGGAAAACGGCTTCTGGTGAATCACCAAAGAAAGGACACAGCAGCAGCATTGAGTGGAAACACCAGTGGAAACACGCGCCGCTTCATCAACATTCAATTTTGGATCTCAGATTGCTAATCAATCATTGGTGTTTAGAGAGAGGAGAATGGATTTCTCTCTGCACCACATACACAAACCCAGGCTAAATAACCTTATAGGCAATTTCGGTATAATTGCGGTGTGTTAATATTTGTGCTTCTGAGCCGTCAGCCAGCCATATTCCAGTGAGAGCTGCACACACGTCATATCATCATTACTTAACTAAGTTTTTAAAAGTAGGTCATTTTAGAATATTTGTAGACATTAGGAGTCAGAGATTAGATCATTTTATCCTGGTGGGAGTTCAGCAGAGACACCAAAGTTTGACAAAGCTCTGCTTACTATAAGTCCATGAGGTTGACAATTGCTTCATACATCATCCTCATCCCAGACTGTCATCAAATATTCACAACTGATATATATATATATATATATATATATACTTGTATACTAATGTATATGACTTTATATGGTCTCACATCTATACATGTCTATGTTTTTGTAGCACAGGGGTGTCAAACTCATTTTAGTTCAGGGGCCAAACATGGACTAGCTTGACCTCAAGTGGTCCGTAGATTTTAGGTGGGGGGAAAAGAACAAGTTTTACATTATTGGGCCGTTGTTTTCAATATCAGTTCAATTTATTTATTCATTTATTTATTCATTTATTTATTCATTTGTTTATTCATTTGTTTTCTTTAACCAATTTTTGTGTAATTTAGAGCGGTGGTTCCCTATCAGGGGATACACAGAAACATTTGTCACTTTATTTTTTTAACATTATAGATCTCTTTTTACATGCACACAGACTTCTTTTTTCTCATCCATCAATAATGATTTGTGGCACAACTCTCTAAAATACAACAAAAGTTGAAGTTAAAATTCGAAAATGAGCAAAACATCAGAAATAAATGAATAAAAAGGCCTAAATTCAAGGTTAATGTTGGACAAGACACAGGAAAGTGTTGTATGGTGTGTATTAATCATTCATTCATTCTTCTGCAAAAGAAATGCTTATTTAACCATTACAGCTATTCGCCTGTTCTGACATGTCACACCTGTTTACTGCTTTTTGTAAGGACAAGCTGCAAAGCAAATGTTAAGTAATAACCAAAACAACACCTGTTTTCCACAGAAGTTGCTAAAACTAACACCTCGAGGTGTGAGCAGTCACACTTTAGGTGTAAGAAATCACATTTTACTTAACAGGAAGACAACGCCTTGTTATGTATCACGTGTTAACCACAAACAACAACTAGTGTGGAAACCACCCTTTATGAACATCTGTTATGCCAGCTGGGCCTTGACATCTGTGTGAACTTTTGTCCTATTTTTCTATTCGCTTAGGTGGTCAGATCATGTATTATGACATATTATCACGCCATGCTTCAGGCTATATATACCACTGATTATTGTGTTCGGGGGCTTCTTTTTACACGGACATTCTAGTTGTTCATGAAACCCCCTTCTTTCACTATCGGCTGATAGTTTAAGACTTTGATACTTTGAAACTTTTTGATTGACTTTTGATTTTTGTAAACCTATAATAAAAATTCATTAACTATTAAGAAGCCTACTTGATTAAATTACCCGCCTGCAAACACCCACATCTGAGACGGTGCCTGAGGGGAGGACACACTTCTAGGCCTCTGGTAAGTGAGGTGCCCTTGGTATCCTCTTAACAGGGGTGCCCGGGGTGGGCCAACTCATGCTGTTGTGAAAAAGAGTTGTTTCCAGCTTCGACCTATATTGGATGGGTCCTAATATTAATCCCACAAAACTATAGCGAGACTACTCATAAACCTAAGATATGATAGACTTCCAATAGGAGGAAGTACACTTAGTCCTTTTCTTTATTAGACAACAATAATAGAGAATAGGCAGCCAGCTTTGGAGACAAGGTAGAGGGGGAATTCTTGTTTGAGTAAGACAGTTTTAGATCCCCTGCCGTCATAAAGTCCCACGGGCTAAAGACAGAAAGTGTTTAGATGAGCCTGCAGACACAAATCAATAATGTAGAACATGAGCTAACGAAGTACTTGCGATAAGAATTGAAGACTAAGGGGTACATGGGGTAATAAAGTTTGGGAAACACTGATTAAGAGGAATTTTGTGGAGTTGTTTTTGAGAATTTGCAAGATTTGTAGAAAAGTTCTTTCCACAACTTGCAATTAAAAATTACTGCATTCATGTGATATAAACAAATAAAAAATGTATTTGTGTTTCCCCCTGCGGGCCAAATCGAGTGCTCTAAAGCAGTGTTTCTCAAATGGGGGGTACACAATGGCACTACAGGGGGTACTGCAGAGAGAGGGGAAAATTAACAAATGAAAGCATTAAAAATATAATGTTTTATATCTATACAAAATCCAAAAAATAAATAACATACAAAACGAGATAAGAAACAACCAAATGACATCGAAAACACTCACACTGAGATAGAATAATTTAAAAAATCCCAACAAAATTCTAAAATGACAACAAACACACACAAAATAAGAGAAAATTATAGCGAATAATGAAAAAAAACAAACAACAAAATACACAAAATGGCAACAAAAACACACAGAATTATAATGAAATCAACAAATCTTACATTAGGAGGGAGAGGACCATAAATCATAAAAACTTTAAAAAATAAACATATTCAGGAGGCACAAAATACTGTTTCATTCCACTTACAGTATTTACAAAATGAGGTTGTTTTTTTTTTAAATGTGATATCATTTTTCATTCCACCATTATGCTCTATAGTTGTGGTTTTGTTTTAATGAATTCTGAGCAAAATGTTGTAGTAGGACAGAAGAGGGTACTTGGATTCAGAAATAAGATAAAGGGGGTACTTGAACCAAAGAAGTTTAAGAACCACTGGTCTAAAGGAGCAGATTTGGCTCCTGGGCCTTGAGTTTGAGACGTGATTCAAACCATAAAAGACTGGAGAAAAAAAAAAAAATACAGTTATGGTTAAAAATGTGTTTATTTTTAGCTCAAACACTGCAGCTTTCACAGGAACAGATAAAACAAATGAAACACGGTTAAAGTTTTTGCCTTTTCTTATTTCGTCTACTGAAATCGATGTTGTGATCTACCATGTCGCCCAGTGTCTTACGCTGCTTGGTTTTCCTAATATTTCAGCACGGTCGAGGTGTTGTGTGTGAAACACAAACATTGATCTGAGGATTGTGTTGTGATAAGTGTGAATCTCAGTGTTCCTGGTCTGTTGTTGGAGGTGAACCATTAATTCAACAACATATTGCAGATAACGTAAGTCCCAGTGAATTGCACTTTTTATTCATTTTTATTACAATCCCAGCTTTTATCAGGAGGATTGTGTAATGAGAGCTGAGGTTCATTATAGAAATATATAGATCCATTGCCTACCCACGTGATAGGTGCACCACTTGTCTTAAAGTTCCGTCAGTTGTACTTTAGCTCATATTTATTTTTAGCTACCCCACTAACCCTTTTATTCTAGCCCTATCCCAAACCATAACCCTCAGCAAATACCCTAAAATGTTTGTTTTTGTCAGTTATGTATTTTTAAAGGTGGAATTTGCCGTGTTTAATGTGTAAAAATGAAAAATTATATATGTAAAAAGTGGGATTCAAATCCACATTAGCAGAAGGAAGAATCTTTGAGTGCGGCAACTTAGACCTGACAAACTACTCTTAACTATTTCATCTTAACTTATTTGTATTTCACATTAACCAAATCGAGTTTTAACTACACAGTTAACATGGCACATGAAATAAGCTTAATAAATACATTCAAACCCAATAAACATTCCTTGAATTGTCTATTAAACAATAAACAATTTGCAAAACTTTACAAATAAGTGATCAAAAAATGCATTCAACTTATAGCTCCGATATAGCGCCTATACACAGTATGGGCCGCCAATTGTATAGTGCACATGCTAAAATAAGCACCAACTTTTTGCAACATTTAGCAACAAACAACTTTTAAAAATTGTATGTGATTTTTTTTTTTTTTTTACTTTTGACCAGATTTACAGCAATGTTTGAGAAACTTGTAATATTTACTTTTCTCATTCAAAAAAAATGTCAGTGTTAAATCTAAATGTTTAATATTCAATCTAAATGTTTAATATTCAATCTAAATGTTAAATATTCAATCTAAATGTTAAATCTAAAACTAAATGCTGACCGCGAATAGCACTCGTTCGCTCAGTGAGATTTTATTTTGGTATTTTGGGTGAATTTGCATATTATCTAAATGTTGAGTTTCACTTGTGATATTTAGATGTAATATTTACATTTAGGATTTATATTTAACATTTAATATGTAGATTTAGCATTTAGATTTAACATTGTTTAAAAGTAACATAAAATTAAAAAAAAAATCACATACGTTTTTTTAAATGTGGTTTGTTAATAAATGTTGCAATAAGTTGCTGTTTATTATAGCATACGCAACTTTAAAAATGGCACTCCATACCTATACTAAAGAATGTTTAAGTGCATGTTTCCCGACTTTTGACTTTTGAATGAATTGTCCAAACAACAGAAGTTTTATATGAAAGGCTCTTACCATGAAATGTCCATCCAACCATATAAAGATTCTTTCACATCAGAGTTCAGTCCAAACTGAGAGGAAAATAATTATTTTAACTTTAGCGGCTACACAAACACTGCCATTACCCCTAGTTTAGCCACAGTGACAGGTTAATGTCAGGAACAGAATCAGGTGTGCACACTCACAAGTGGGAGGGACTTCCACCTGGCCCCTCCCTCTGCTTAGCAGGAGGGAGGGAGGCAGCTCACAAGCACTTTGGAAAGAACAAATCATTTAAAAAATGGGGTGATACTTTTTTCTCTTTCCAAGCCTTGTCTGCACATGCTGTCAAAGGTCAACACTAGTGCAATCTTTTTACGACAGCAATGCATGTTTTGTTATTGCAATTAAATAAATGAATGTATTTTATTTCATAATTGTGAGCACCAGCAGCCCTCACTAAGAAAGGGCAAGAAACACTTTATTAAAGGCAGAATATAAAAAGAGAGAGCAGTGTTATGCCGAGGTGAGGGGGAAGGGAACAGGGAAGAGGGAGTCAGGGTTGGACAATGGAAGGGGTGGGGAAGAGTTGAATTTTTTAAGGTGAGGATGAAATGTGGTTTTAGTTGTGCATAATGTGCTTATTGTGCTTATTATGTGTAATCAGTTCAGCCAGTCTGGTGACATGTGTGGAGAAGGTGATGCGGGTGACAGAGCACCCAGTGATACTAAAACCCGCAAACATGTCAGAGACAGAGCAAATTCTGCCCCGTACTGCATGCACAATCTGTAATATCACCAAGTTTATCATTTTACCAGTTGTTATAGTTCTTATCTTTACCAGTGAGCAAATATTTATTCCTCGTTATTGTTTTCTAGAGTTACTGGATTGTATTTACTGATTATTAGTTCCAGTTGTAATTCATTATTTATTTATGTTTTAATTATCATTATTTAAAAGGATACCTCATTCATATATGTTCATAACAGGAGCTATGCACAATAATAAAATAAACCCCTATTAAACTCTGCAAAACAATAACCAGGAATAAATATTTGCAGTAGCTCTAACTACTGGTACAATTATAAACATGGTGATATTACAGCCTGTGCATGCAGCACGAGGCATAATTTACTCTGTCTTTTGTCTCCAAAATGTTTCCGAGTTTTAGTATCTCCTATAAAAATGTATTGTCACACCTCCGTGTTTAGTTTCCATTGAAATTTTGGGAACTGTTTAGTCCCATCAGATCCCATGGCAATTCTTACGTTGTTTTTACTTAATTAATGACCATTACATCATTTCTTCAGCCCTCAAAGCTGTCATTGCACCTGTAATAAGTGATGTTACCCACACGATAAGCTGTGAGAATCGATTCACTCACTTTGTTCTCAATCACTGCAAATAGTTCTGCACCTGGATCGTAATCTGATGAAAAGTGTTTATGAGACATGATGGTTTAAGAAACGTTTACAACTTCGATTTGTGAAAAATTGAATTTTATAGCTTCTACTAAAGGCAATAGCAGGAGGTAAATTACAGATGTTTTGTGGCAGTTGAAATATTTGCATATTATGTAGATTATATTAGGAATTGTATTTTTTTCAAATGAATTTTGTATAACAGGAACAAGTGGGTCTGAAAATGGATGGATGGATGTAATGAAAACTTTTGACCACCATACGCGAACTCTGCGTATGGTGTGTACCTCGCTTAATAAGCTTTCATGACTGTTATGTTCTTTCACTCAATAAGACACTAACAGTGCCAATAACCTTGTAGAAATCACACACACTCAGGGAAAACATGCATTTTGTACCCTAGTCTGTCAAAATGAAGGTATGATTCATAATAAAAACATATAGAATTGACTTATTGTTAATGCGGTGGCTTTTCATCAACACGTGAATGGTTCAGTACTGGATATCCATAGGCCTTATAAATTCTGTTTTATTTTTTCCCAAATTCCATTTTCCACTTTAATTTTTACAATTCTCACAGAGCACCGCTGCACTACACAAAAAACACAGGCGGAGCTTCACAGGCACAGCAAAGTTAAACGGGCACTGGAGGCTCTTTAGTTGGGAGTCAGTGATGATTTGCATTGTTTTAGAGGGTGTTTTTAATGCAGTGACGTACAGTCAGGGTAGGCAAGGTAGGCAGTGCCTACCCAAGGGTGAATTGATATTTTGATTATTTGATTAATTATAAATTATATATTTTTCCATTTCCAATAGCCTCCAGTACCTGCAAGTTTGAAAGTGTCTGCATTTTGTGCATTTCATAGCCCAAATTACTAAACAGTGCTATTTCCTGGAACAGCTGCACAGTCTCACTCCGCTGTAAGGCAGAGGGAGGACAAAGGCACGTTGCTCCTCTGCCTCCGTTCCGATTGCGTGTTTTTACGTGTTTGTGCATGCGCAGTCAGGTCCCCAAGATGACAACCATTTACCGTAGAGAGCTGCCTTTGGACGTAACCGCGCTATGCTAAATGCTATACATAAGTTCACAGTGCATTAGTGAATTGATGCCATGTGACCGCTGCTGCTATGTTCTCTAGCGAGTGGGCGGGATAACACTACAGGCAGGATGACAGCGCTAGAGACGATAGAGAAACTTTTTTTGAGGAAAAACGACAGCTTTTAAAAGATGGGAGACCAACACCTGAGCTACTAGAGCTTCAGCAAAGGAAAAGTCAGAAAATGTTTCATACTTTTCACAGTGAATGGTACAAAAGGAAGGATTGGCTTTGTTGATGTGCCTCACTGAGGCAGTTCTGAGTTGGTGTTGTTGTCTTTTTCTCCATGTTTCTGTGTTTCCAACACAAACAACGGATGCGCTGCTCTGTCATGAGATTTATCTTGTTGGGAGAGTATGGAGGCTATATTAAATAATTGTTTATGTTTCTTTAATGGTGTTTTACGATGTTGATTTTGTTAGATGGTTAAATGCTTGTACATGTGGATCTTGTTGGGTTTTTTCTTTCTTATGAATTTTATATCTTGATAAGCGCATTGAGATGACTTTGTTGGAAATTGCTTTATACAAATAAAATTGATTTGAATTGAATTAACACTTGACAGCCGAAACATATGAAATTGTCATTGGTGGTCTCGGTTTGCAACGTGCCTACCCAACCCTAGTGGTCACGGCACGTCACTGTTTTAATGGTTTAAGATGAGTTTAATGCAGCTAGGACATGAGGAGGGAGGGTGGTGCACCTAGTAAGCAGTCCCTGGAAACATTTCCCCCTGAAAAAATTTTTCTTTGCCCCACGGTGACAACGTTTCATGCTGATTTTGTCCATTTACGCGTTTAACTGCTTTCATTGGTCGATTCCGTGATTCCGCCCGCGATTCCGTTAATGCAGATTTTATAGGGCCCTAATATTTTCTAAAATAGCCTATGAAGTCTATTAGTTGAACAAAGTTTTTTGACATGAACATATTTTCTGTAAGACCGTGTCACCCGTGCTGGCTTGCCAACGCTGAGGCTCTCCTGTGTTCTTCTTTTCTGAGGGGACTCAGCTGTACTGACAGCTTCATTAATTAGACTTTGCTGAGGGTTAAGGCCCTATGTGCAAATCCACCTCCACCTGCCCTTGCCTCCCTTCTCTGATGTCCCAGTGTGTGGTCATATACCTTTGCTTTTGCTCTCAGAGAGTGATGTGGTGCTGATAGCTGAGGTGAGGGTTGGCAGACACAGGAATCATGTCAACAGCTCGTTCCACCGCTCTGCGTTTCATTTTTCTCCCCATTCATTTTTCATTTAAGAAGGTGACACAATATGCTCTGAGCCCGAGGGGGCCAGAACGCGCCATCGATTTGCCCTCATATTGAGAAGCACTCATGCTTTACTCGGTCTGAGCTGGTACGTTAAGATCAGAGAACAAACTTATTAACACACTGCTAGCCTGTAAACATGTCGACTGACTAACTTAACTTGTCTGTAGTCGTTTAAGGGCAAAGCTGGAGGCTGGGACTTAAAGTTCAGATGTGATCCAAAAGTTAACAGCAGCTTAAAGGGTGAAAATGTTCTTTTTTTTCTTATGAACTGCTTCAAAACATTATTATTATTATTATTATTATTATTTTTTTTTTAGTTAGAAGATGCACTAAGCATTTAAAGGACTCAGTAATTGCCCTCAGAGCCAAAGTTCACATGACTTAAAGTCATGTGGAGGTTTTTTTAATGCGCAGCAGCAATCAGGGACCAACACGTTTCACCACTTGGCCTTCATCAAGTTTGTCAGCGCTGATGCATACTTTAAATCCTGAGTGAGAAGTTGTAGTGCATCGCAAACAGAGGAGCTATTGGAAGCACTTTTGTTTCTAAGTGGTCCCTGAAGATTTGTTTTGTATTTGCTTGACGTAGGTTGTAGGTTGTGTGATACAATAGCTTCTTGTTGGAGATTGTTGCCTTTGTTATTTCGCTGAAAAACATAATTACACAATTACATTCAAGGTAGATTTAGGCTTTGTCTACAAGTTGATTGCAAGTCATTCAATAGATAAGGGTGAGTTTTTTGCCACTGACACCAAAACGAAAAGTGGTTTATTTGTCTTTATTTGTGATATACAGTATCCGTGTGGAGGTGTGGTGCATCAGCCACAATTAAAGGCATTATCTTAAATTATGTGATTATGTCACTGATTGCTTAACATCTCAACAACAGGATGTAAATATTTTTTTAAAATGAGTAACTAAATCCAAAACCTATAAAACAATGTATTTTTTTGTATTAAGTAATGTTGTTGATTAATCAGAGTCCAACTTGTTGCACATTTGGACACAAAAGGGTCTTCCAGGAATGCATGGGTTGTTTTAACTCTTTAATCTTCATAACCGAGAAACATACATCAGCAGCCGCATCGTATATTACCTACAGGCGATCTGAGGACCCCTTCCAGCCACTTAGCTGCCCCAATGTTGCCTGTATGCATCCTTTGCTTTGTAACGCACTGTCCAATATTATTAGTCAAAGTATTTCAAAGTATTTTGTTTTCAAATGTGACTGCCCTCTATGGGTTAAAACCAGACTATTCCTATTGAAATTAGCTATTGGCTAAGAATGGTGGTTTGTAATGTTTTGTTGGCTTCTTATATTACTGATAGCCCCGCCCCCCTATAAAAACGAGCAACTGTGATATGTTTTTTACTTATTATGAAGTGACCAAACATTGTTTGTAATACAGTTAAAATACCTTTTTATCCAGATGACTTTCATTCTTAAGAAATAAAAAATGAAGTCCCAACAATACAAAAACAAAGTGCACCAAAATGAATTTTATTACGGTGTAAATCTAACAGCAGAGGAAATTGTTTCCTTTTTGTCTCATCAGATTTGTCACACCAGTCCTTTGTCAATGAACTCAAGGGCATTGGGGCCTTTCTTCTTTTCCACAGTTTGAACTTTGCTTTGCTTGTTTTCTGTATGTCTTTCACTCGCCCAACAATCACCAACGCAGCCTGGATTACACCTACAATCACGAGTAGGCTTCGGGTAAATTACAGGCTCTGTTTGGTGAAAAGGCATCATCAAGTTGTTTTTATGTGAAACCAAAGTCTAACAATTCACACTAGTCTTTTTTAGGGGCAGTGACATTTCAAACAAGCAGGAGCTGTTATTATATTGTGTGTAATGCTTGTATTTCCTGGATTTGTTTAGAAAGCAGCTAACTGTTTAATTAGCACATGAATCAATTGTAGCCTCAGTCCATTTCCTTCCAGTCCCTTTTGTCTGATTGGAAGCAATCATCAGAAAGCCAGAGAACAATTTATCTTCACTGTGGCTTTGACAGTAACCCTCCTCTCGTGTTACGTGGGAGACTGAACGGCTTCAACTTCTAACTTTGATAGATGGACGTTTATCCCACAAAGGGTTGTTTCTGATGACACGCGATACTTTCAATTTCCTTGTCAATGTATCACTCTCACCTGCACACTTCAGACTTATTGTTTTCTAAGTGTTGATGACAAAACTCAGATACTTTTAATTATAAACTGCTTTATTTCAGATATACATTTGTTTCTGTGATGATTTTCTTTTTTGTGTGTGTCTGGTAGGACTTTGGGGATGATGGCTCATTGTACATAACAAAGGTGACGACTACACACATGGGCAATTATACCTGCCACGCTGATGGATACGAGAAGCTGTTTCAGACTCACACTCTCCAAGTAAACGGTAAGAACCCTCTGAATCTTCTTCATACATCATATCTTTAACATTACGGGTTTCCTGATTTTTCACTTATAATAAGATACCAATATTGCAACCTTTGTATTGACCGATGTCGATCGTAACTGGGTTTTCTTTGCCTTTGTATATGCGCAAAATCTGAATAGCGCAATATAAACTGGTGATGGAAACGCCTATTTTTTATAATCGCAAAAACATTTTTTTTTATGCCTCGGGTATTAAATAGTGTTGTTGATTCTCGTCCAACTCTTGACATTTTAGTCAAAGCATTTCAATTTGGCGAATTTTTTTTGTCAAAATGTAAGAGTGACTGCCCTCTATAGGTTGAAACTCAGCTATTACAATCACATATTGGCTGAGAATGTAGGTTTGTGACGTTTTGGTGACTTCTTACATCACAAACCACCACTGTTGGCCCCGCCCCTCCAATAAAAACTATAGCACCAAAACAATAGTGAATAGTATAAACTAATTGGAACATCACATGCACTTGCTCGCTGTCTATTGATTTTTAAGTCGTTCGCTGCCTTTTCCTCTTCAGTGCTGAAAACAATTAACATGGTGCAAGGGAATCATCCATCTTGCAGTCAATGTTTTTCAGTCCATCCTCTTTTTCTTGTATTAATCACTTTTACTCACGATTTTCAACACCAAGCCTTAGGACGTCACACAAGCCTTGTTTTAATGTGAGTGAAACAAAGAATTTGTTCGTACAAAGAAATACAATACAAAGTAATAGGAAGGGAGGAAAAATAGATAATTTGAAAAAATAACAGGTCATTGTGGATGTAGCCTTGGGTTATGACAAATTGTGTCTGTGTATTTCTCTCGCATCACTGCCCTAGGGGTAAATGATACAAAAAACCTTTGTATTCACATTGGTTTCCCTGATTAATGTCTGTATTTTAAAAGCTGTGTTTGTGCAGTGCTTTGTATGAAAAGGGTACACACACGATTGCATATACTCTCTTGGTTTTTATTGAGAACATGTCACAAATGTCATTGAAGCCTTAGATCAGGGGTATCAATCTGATCATCAGTGGGTCACTTTAAACATCCTCCATTTTGTAACCAATTTCTTTTTCATTTGGGGAAAATTTGGGAAATAATTTGGGAAAAATGCACAATTTAGAACACATTTGGAGTTCTTTAAACAATCTCACATTAAAAATGACTGCATGGGAAAACTGAGTTAATTATTTGGCAGAGGTGTAAAGAGTAGTGATATATCCTATTCAAGTAAAAGTATAGTTACTTGAATAAAATTGTACTCATGTACAAGTAAGTCATACATAAAATACTCAAGTACAAGTAAAAATTAGCTCAATTAAATAGTATTCAAAGTAAAAGTTACTAATTACTTTCAACCCCCACGTTTGTTTTTGGTAGTAAATCTTGCCACGGTTCCTTTGCATACAGTAAACATCTCATATATAAACTTAAAAAGGAAGAGACCAAATTTTGCACAATTGGAACTTAATTTTTTTTTCCACAAAGGCATATATATATATGGTAAATGGTAAATGGACTTGATTTTATATAGTGCTTTATCACCACACTGAAGCAGTCTCAAAGCGCTTTACACATCAGCTCATTCACACACCAGTGGGACAGGGCTGCCATGCAAGGCGTTAGTCGACCACTGGGAGCAACTTAGGATTCAGTGTCTTGCCCAAGGACACTTCGACACTTAGTCAGGTACTGGGATCGAACCCCCAACCTCTCGATCAGAAGACAACCCACTACCACCTGAGCCACGGTCAGGTGGTAGTGGGTAGGTGGTACTGTAGATGTATATATATATATACATCTACAGTATCTATCTATCTATCTATCTATCTATCTATCTATCTATCTATCTATCTATCTATCTATCAGTACTACTACTTGAGTAGGATATATCAGTACTCTTTACACCTCTGGTTATTCCTCTTTGGGGTCTTGGGTGGGAGGTAAACACCCTGGACAAGGCGCCAGTTCATCACTGGGCAAACGTAAGTGAACAGGCAATCACTCACACTTCCATTCACTCCTACAGGCAAACTCGAGACTCCAATTACCCTAACACTCTCTCATTATTGCCTGTATTGATGCATGAATAGAAATAATCACAAGCTTGTTAAATGTGTTATAGGCTATCGTTTTTTTTTGTGTGTCACAAATGTCCATCCTTGCCTGTGTGACTATATCCTGAATTAACTGTTTTAAGCAGCTGTAATGACCACCTGACCATGTGAGCGCTAAATCTGTAGCAGCTCACAGGTAATGAAGACGCGCCAAATCAAACTATTTTCTTCCTTGGAGGCGTCTAATGAGCATAATGTAAATAAACTGTGTTTGGTTAGAAATATTGTCATTACATTTGACAGACAGTTGGCTCATTGTCATTCCTTTTATGTAGCAGGGTTGGGTTAGTTCCAGTGATACACATATTTTATCATGGACAGTGGAGTGTGTGTGCGGGGGCACGTGGTGAAACTCTGGAGACCAGTGACTTTTACTTGTATTAATTATTGTAACTTCTCGATGACCTTTTACAAGGCTATTGTGAGTTTCACATTCACGGGGAAGTCTTCAGAGGTTTGTTATCCATCTGCCATGACTGCTAAGATTGTCTAGAACTCAATTAAGAGACAGTTCTAAAGTTGTAGTCCTGGGAAAAAAAAAAAGGAATGCAACACCAGCAGGATATGTCTGGGGAGGTGATTTTTGATTCTTCTGTAACTCAGGATTAATGAGAAGATCACGAGGGGTTTGAATTTTGATCCCTTCTTGTGAATACAGATTATTTCAATGCAAATTTCCAACCGGTAGTGGATTAATGTGCATTAATGGCTGCCCTTCATTTATTCTCCACCTCACCCCAATAAAAACCATTGTGCTCATCTCATCATGATTCTGGCTATGTTAAGTCTGTTGCTCCTATTCATTAAGAAAAGTCTGTCGAGTCGACTTAGTCTTCTTCCTTTCGTGATTGCACTAGCCTCAGTTTACCCACAGGAATCAATAGAGATGCATCTCATTTTGTCCTGTGGCTGCTATGTTTGTGAACTCTGCAGCTACTTTGGCAGAAAACAAATCATTACCTGGTGGTGAATTAATGAAAGTCTTAGTTGAACCATCAGAAACATTTACCTGAGCAGCTTCGTAGCCAAAAAAAAAAAAGTTGGTGTCTCACACACAGAAATCTACATTTGCTGAAATAACATGCTATTTTGTATTTTTGTTTGGTAATAGGCAACAAAGGTTAGACAAAACTGATTGTGGCACACGAGGATAACTCACAATGAGAAATACAATTTTAAATGATGACACACAATAGCAATCTTTAAACAACAGGGTGTTTGATTTTATGGAAGAAACTATTGAAATAAATCACATTAATGTGGTCACACAGAGCTGATACCCATTTGAGAATGTATTGACTGCTCTTTGTACGTTTATCAGCTATAAGCCTTCTTGCTTTATTTTGAAAGCACAAAGCCCATGGTAAAATGACCAACTATTAAAACATGCAGGCCAAGACACAACAACGTTTCAAGGTCAAATAAATCCCTTCCCTTGCTTTATTTTTAGTTACTTTTGCAATTTAAAACCGGGTTTTAGAGTAACAAATTCTATGTATACATGCCTGGTACATTTTGAAATATCTATTACTTTCTGTTCCTTTCTCTTTCTTTTCTTTCTAGCTATGAAAAAAGAAAGGAAGTTGCCTGGCACCTTTTGAAACTTCTTTTAAATTGAAAGTACAACATTTTGTTGTGTCCATTTACACATGAACATGAATGACAAAAAAAGATCCTTGAATCCATGAATCATTGTTGAGGTGAATTAGACAAAATGCTTGAAGGGATGAAAAGGAGTGTGAGGTTCTGTCATGACAACATAAATATGCCCCCATATAGCATTTGTTAAGAAATGTAGATGTGCACCAGTAAAGCCCAGTAACCCTAAACCAGAACAATCGAGTCAGAAGGTGAATGGACACATAATTAAATACCCTTTTATCATTTTGTCACCTGGTCTTTTAGTGGTCTGGCATAGGAAACTATGGAGGTTGAGGAGTGCCACAATAAGGGCAAGGCAAGGCAAATGTATTTGTATAGTGCATATCATACACAAGGTAATGTGATTTAAATGATCAAAAAGTGCAATGAAAAACATTCAACAGCTTAAAATCTATAATTAATGTTTTAAATCATCAGGAAAATAAAATAAAATGAATAAATACACAATTGATTAATTAATTAAATGTGCCAATAATTAATTAAATGTGTCAATAATTATTTCATTTTATATTTAATTTTCATTTTGAAAAGTCTGAAGTATAAATGTTTCACTATTTATTTATTTATTTATTTATTTATTTATTTCATGGTCTGGTGTTGCAGCACTTCATGAATTAATTGTATTTGTCAATCTCCCTTGTCAAAGTCTGTGGGGGCGGGGTTAACATCAATCCAGCCAAATCCATTGCTTTGGTCTTCACTCGTTCCAATCATGGCCGCTACGATGTGTACATGAACTTTCAGGGGTGGGAGATCATGTGATCAGGGGTTATTTTGTCTTAATTGTTTTTACATTTATATGGGGATTAATTTAGGATGTGACTTGAAAAATGCATTTGTTTATTAGAAAATCAGTTATCATTTGAAAAGGATGTGAATATTGTTTTTGTTTGTATTCCTTAATAATTGTTTTTGGTTTAATTTAAACCACACCCATGGGAGGGGCTAACCTGTTAAAAGCAGTGTAGGAAGCTGCATAGAGGGCAGTCTTTCTCTGGAGGTGCATGTGGGAGCCAATGTACCTGAACATTTCTGAAAGCCTCTCAGCTGGAAGTAGAGCTGGGCCCAGGTTGTGTTTTTTTTTTCTCTTGATGTAAATATTTGTGTTCCACTGTAAATATTGAGCACCGGCACCATTTTTGGAAAAATAAATGAAAGTCGACTTGCCATATGGATGGTAGTGGTTCTTCCTTTTGAACGAAAATCGAACCCCGCCACAGAGACTTTAGACCTCGCTGAGAATGTAGAAACAGGAATATAGAACAAAACCAACGTACAGATTGTATAGCGCCACCCAGTGTATCAAAATAATGTTTGCTAGCTCTGCCTCAATCCATTGTAAGGGATCGATTTAGCTTGACTTGATGTGCAGGAAACCAATCAAGTGTTAGGAAACCACCCACTGACTTTGACAAGCGGGTTTGACAGATGAAATTACATAATGAAGTGCTGCAAAACCAGACCAATGAAATAAATACATAATTAGTGAAATATTTATACTTCATACTTTTCAAAATGAAAATGAAATATAAAATGTATTTAATAAATTATTGACACTTTTAATTTGTAGGAAACAAACCACATCAAGCGTAAAGCCTCCCCCTTTGCTAGCAAGAATTAACCAAGGAGCCTGTTTTTGTGTTATCACGAACTGTGTAAACACAACTGCCCCCGTAACTCTGAGATGCAGAACTAACCCCACTATGTGGTCTTTGAACTTCTTACCGGAGCCGCTAAGACTGAACCAGCTATGTGAAGTACTCAGTATGAACCCGTCTTTTACGACTCCCCTTCCGGCCAAACAAAAGGACCAGAGAATCCAAGGACAGTTTTCCCTTATATTACCTCCCTGCGACATTTATGATCAAAGAAGAACATCCCTCTTCTCCCCCTTTTTAAAACAGATACTGTGGGATGCTATAAGTTCAAAGAACGGTCCCAATGCCCTTTGACCCCCTGTGGTGAGATATCACAGGAAGACGCTTACCAGACCGTCACTGAGAGGTCTCCTAGTGAAGAAAGGAGAACAAAGAAATTGTATTATGTTTGAAAGTTACAAACGAAAACATTTTTGGAATGATTTCTACAGAAATTGAAATTGCAAATATTGTCTGTTCGATCACACTCGTTTCATGTAACGCAATAACCAACAGAATGCTATTTTAAAGTGTTTATCATTTAAAAGTGCTTAAAAATACCAGAAAACATCACAAACGTTAGTTTGAGGTATCTACGGCAACCATATAGTTAAGAGGAGGCATAACATGATTTTTGATATTTATGTCTATGAGTAATTACAGGTAAAATGCATTAATTAATTCCTAAAGTGATTCTAGGATATTTTCCAGTCATGTTTGGTATCAAACCCTTTCGTAATTCATGATATTTCAGGATATGATGTTGAAAAGATGTTTTGAAATATGTGGAATTAATTATTAGGCATTCTTTTATGTTTAGAATCATCCCTTGTTGTGTGTCTCTGTCTTACACTTACACACACCCAAGACACACCCACAAGCTGAAAGCAGAGACATTGACCAATCACCGAAATGATCACAGAAGGATCCACCCAGACGCCTCCTCCAAAAGGCGTCGCCAAACGCCCTTTAAAAAAAGACGCGCGACCAGAAACAACAGTTTTGGACGCGGGCGTTCATGCTCACCCGTCTTCCCTCATGTTTCCAGTCTTTCATTTCATTTTTATTTTTAGTTGAAACAGTTAGATTTTGTAATCAACAGCTGCTTGGTTCGGACGAATACAGCATCTAGTGACGTGCGTAACAGCCGAAAGGAAGCCCGGCCCGCGACCCGTTGGGGTTAGCCAAGAGCCATTCTCTAAGCCAGCTGCGAAGGCCTAACCGCCCGGATCGGCTGAAGGGGCTACACTCTGTTGAACCGAAACAGAACCAACGGTGGCACGTCCTGCTGCATTGCTCAAACAGCACCTCCAGGTCCAACCCTGACATCTTCAAGGTACAAGAATGAACTCTCATCAGCAACTTTCATCTACAATAGATCACATACATATTTCCATAACTACAAACTTACACGCATTAACAACATGCTACACACACAGTACATCTCATTCATGTTTGTTCGTCTCCCCTGTGTCCGTCCTCCTCTCTTTGTTATGAGCTCTCTTTATTTTATTCTTTGATTTTATGATTTTATTATTGAATATGTATCCTGCATTTTTATTCAATATTTAGTAGATTAGCATCCTTCTAGATTAGTGATTTCACTTTATTACGTATAATCCTCACCTTTATTAGCCTAGAAATGCATTTGATCATGATTTAATTATCCCATTTCAATTGATGTTTTGACTGTGTTAATTGTTGACTTTGGAATAAAAGGTTAAACATAATATTTGATTCCTCTGATTCATTAAAGCTGTGGGTATGGTGTAGATGTCTGGTAGAATTCACTTTTCCCTGGTTTCACATTGATGAGTTTAGTCTAAAAACTTAGACATATTTCTCCTGTTAAAAGGAGTGGCACCCCGCAAATTTGAAGTAATATTAATAATCATAATTAATATTCTTAGTTATATAACCCATTAATAATAACTCATCTCATCTTCCTACATAATTTCTGACACCTCCAGATGGAACCAGCTGAAGCCATAAACACAGCGTTAATGAATAATCATTGGAATCAAAAGCCGGTCTAAAAACTGAACACTCGTGTTGCCAGATTGGTTCGGAAGCCGCTGCGCCCCGACCAATGTTGTATTCTAAGCAAAGCCGCCGCGCTAATGCTTAGAAACTGAATAAATAAGACCGCCGTGTCTCTGTGTTTAAAGCGCTAATGTTATGAAAGGCCGCCGCGCCAAAAGAAAAAGTTAAAATTAATCACTGCGCCGTCAGTGACTGTGACGTCAGAGGTAAACAGTAAGTTGCCAGAACCGGGAAAACCCCGTATAAAAGGAAAAGATACGCAGACAGTGCAAACTAGGACTTTGCTACCCCGAAGAGCTCTGAAACTCTGGTATCTGCCGACGCAAACAAAGAGTAAGTCGTCTGAATCTTCCGTTCCTTAAAACGGACAAGCTATCGTTGTATTAGCTCATGTTAGCTCATTGTGGTTGGAACACGTGGGTAACGCTCCGGAAACCGGAAGCAAGTGTGTCAAGCCACCGCTCATACACAAAGACAGGCCTTCCTGTCCCTTTTTGAGACGCGACTGCCCCTCGTGGCGAGCTCGCGAATAACAGGCTAACGAGAGCCTCAGCCTAGCAGCAGCAACCTGCTACTAAGCGGTTAGCATCAAGCTAACCTAACGCGCCCAGTGAGGCTTTAAACACATTTAAGTTACAGCGTGTCTTTAGACACGTTTTGCTTGACAGCTGCGCATCGATACAGCTGTCTTTACCGTCACTTTGCTGAAATCGTGTGGTTTTAAATGTGCTCGATCTGATTTCGTCATCTCTCAGTACACACACACACGCACACACAAGGCTCATAACTAAACGGAAGTTAAGCCATTAAAAGGGTAATCTCATTAAAACTAAGGTAACTCATTTAAATACAAGTGACGCACTAAAATCAAGGTTTAACAAGATTTAAACCAATTTAAAAAAATAATTAAACTAAAACAGTTTAAATAAATAAACTAATGATTAAAGTAAAGTACACATTTTACTAAATGATTAATCCAGTGTGATTAAAATTAAATCAATTTGATTAAAAACAATTAAATTGATTAGGAAGTTAATTAAATGAAAGCAACTAATTTAAGAAGGATTTATTAATTAAAATAAGTTTAATGAAAGTTAAACCAGTTTTAATTAAGGTAATTAAATTCAACACAACCGAATTTAAACACAAACCATTCTTAAAAATCAACCTAAAGAAAATTACAACTGAAATAAAACTGATAAATTAAAACAGAATTTAATTAATTAAAAATAACATTTATTGATTACAATAAATTCATTAAGATTTGAAATTAATTTCAAAAAAAAAAAAAATTTTTTTTTTTTTTTTTTTTTTTCTTTCTCTTTTTCTTTTTCCAATTGATTGATCACCTGATTAATCTAAGGAAACTGAATCAAGGTAAAGCTAATTTAAACTAAAGTTTAAATTAATTGAGGAAAACATTTATTGATTAAAATAAATTCAATAAGATTTGAATTTAATTTCAATAAAACATTTTTTTAATTGATTAAAATACCTGTTGATTAATTCAACGAAATTGAATTAAAGTAAGGTTAATTTAAATAAAACTCTTAAATCAGTAAGGACAAGCCTTAAATGAGTAAGAACAATTGTTTAAATTAAACACACCACACCAAACTTTTTCAAGTTTACCACTCAGTTTTATTTACCAAACAGTGAATTGCTAAGAACAGACAAAATAAGATAAAACAATTCACTACCATTGTAACTTTTGAATTTTATTTGAAAAATTAGTTGAAATTTTGAAATTCTTTAGATTTCTTCGTACGATTTTGACCCACAACAAATCAACATGTCTGTCTCCTCAGAAGACCATCCAGCCGAGAACTTAGAATTTCTCCTCACAGAAATCTTAGGGGACGGAAAATCCACAATTGATGCCAAAATCCGAGAATCTCCCCCTCAAGAATTAGGAGACCTTGTGGCCGATTGCGTCACTGCAGCCGTTTACAAAAAACTGAAGGATAAAGAGCTGGTTAAACAGCTTGGCTGTGTAATATCAGCATTCTCCGCCCAGTTAAAATACGAACAGAATCGGGTTAAAACCCTCGAGAGCGAACGCGACGCTCAACTCAAAGCCATCGAGGAACGCGAAGCCCGCTGCGCGAACCTCACGGTCCAGTATGACGAAACACGTGAAGAAAATGGACTGCTCCAAATGCGTGTGACTTACCTAGAAGAAGCGGAAGATCAGGTTAATCAATTAATCACTGAGAATAAAGAATTAGAAAAATCCAAAGTGCTACTCGGTGATAAAATACGCGTTCTCGAACATGATTTCGACACCACCACCCGGGAATTAGACGCACAACTACACGAGTCAAATGATGGGAAGAAACTCCTCCTTGAGGCAGAAGGGGCGATCAAAGCCTCAAAAGCCAAAACTAAACTGCTCTCTAGAGAATTAGACGCAGAACGAGAGAGGGTTAATGACTTATTACAACAAGTAGCTGACGGTAAAGTAGCTACTGCTAAGGTTCAACGACAATTGAACCTCACCAGGAGAGAGCTCCTAGACGCAAGACGTGAGCTCGGGCACGCTCTCTCATCATTGTCAATGTCGGAGGCCGATGGCGATCCTGACTCCGACGGTGAAGACGCAACTCGACAAGTCCTGCGCACCACCGACCCAACGGTACGTCCGCGTCGCTTAAGGAGACCCCGGGATGCCTCCGCGGACCCTCCTATTGACGGCGGACCGACGCCCGCCAGGCCCCCGAATAGCAATCGACCGTCCAACCGCGACCTGGATAAAATCGCCAGAAACATTCCGAGATTCGAACCAAAGTTCGACGAACCCCAAAATGCTAGAGCATTTTTGAGAGACATTGATTTTTATCTAAAAAGTTATCCAATGGCTAATGTTGAAGATAAAATCTACCTAATCAAAGCAACCTCGAGCAGGCTTGTCAATGATTTCATTGAACGTCAACTACCTCAGATCAGAAATGATTACACAACACTGTGCCGCCTCCTGGTGGATGAATTTTCTGACGCACTTCACCAAACAGGTTTCGACTATGCCCACACCGTTAAACAGGGGAAGAACGAATCACCCCAACAATATTACCACACCTTGCTACAGGCATACTTTGGTAATCGCAACGACCCAGGTATGGAGGAAGAACAGCAGTTCAAAAAACTGTTCCTCAGAAACCTTCACCACAGCACGAGCACCCATCTCGGCGTCGCGGCAGATCCCTATACCATGTCCAGTAAGAAACTTCGCGATCTTGCAATCAGAGGCTTCCTCTTGTACAAACAAAATTCGGCAAAATCCACACCTCACGAAATGTTCCCAATAAAGAATAACTCTCACTCGCTGCAATTGGAAGGCACAAAAAAGACACCCGACAGTCCTCAAATGCCTCCACCGCAAGCACCACAGACCCCTCCGCGGTACAACCAGCAACCGTACCATGGAATAAAGCCAAAACGATACCAAGATAACACCGATTATCGAGATTATGCGCCAAAACAAAACTTTCGGCACCAAAATTCTCGCCCTAACTCACACCACCAAGATCGCCGACCGCGACCACCGTGGTATGATTACAACCGTTCTGACCAGTGGAGAAGACACGACAACGACCGCCGAACACCTCCACCCAGAAACGAACACTCAAAACCTCGGTATCACAAAAATAATCAAAGGTCATACGACCGGCAGCCGAACAAATCAAGATCAGACGATGAATCTAATGAAATAGAAAGTTTAGAAATTAGGTTATCTAACCAAATCACTAAAGAAATGGCATCCATCAGGAAAATGTTCGAACAAATGATAGATGACAAAACCAATGAGAAACCAAAACAATCAAAATGAAAAAATGACGATGATTCGCCTCGTGCTGTCTTGCTGGTGCAAACACATGCACCAAACCACCGTTTTTCCAATGGACATCAGTCCATTGAGGGTGAACCACCAATTCACCAATTCTTGTGTGACCTCTACGAAAGAGGAATCGCCCGAAAGTTTTATATATCAGCCACTTTTGAAGGTGTGCTTACCAATGAAGCCTTACTTGACACTGGAGCAGACATATCCCTCATGTCCGCCCAACTGTTCAATGAGCTGCGCAGCCTAGCCAAGGAGACCAACCTAAGGTTGATACTCCAAGACTGCCACATTGACATTGAACCTTATGGCGACAACGCCACTGTTATCACGAAGAAGGCTCTCGTACAAGTCACCATAGGGCACCTGACCCTGGTGCACCCGTTTTACATCTCAGACCACAACCAGATTCCTCTTCTCATAGGTATCGATCTGCTCAACCGATTTGAGCCCCTGATCGACTTTCAAAATCGGAAAATCTGGGCCCAAGTCAGGCAGCCACTGCCGCTGCAGCATGACTCACTCGACGGAGTTCAGTGCTACCAACTGAACCACTCTCGGGCTCTAAAGGAGACCCCCAGCCGGTCTCCGGCCCAAATGCGTCCGGCTACTAAAACCGTAGACCGTACTCTAACGACCAGAAGTACCTCCCTGTGCTCGTTAACCAACAACCCCCTCGCTACCGATGGTCTTGCGTTTCAG